>NW_013672213.1:32482-40621 GCF_000517525.1 Limulus polyphemus
GTTTTATATATATTAGGGTGAAACTAACAGTGGAAAAGGAAATACGAAAAAAATAAGTTTATTCTGTCAAAGCGAAATTCTAAAGTAATTGAACAGGCTTAAGTGGACTTTTGACAAGAAGAGAACTATACATATACTGATATAACGTTTACGATATGCTTATATTCTCTATAGTGTGAACACTTTAATGTACATACGTTTAACTTGTTCCGAATATATATAATATTTGGAAACAAGTAAAGTGTGTGCTGTTTATTCATCGTTCAATTTATCGCTAACAAGTCACAGACACCTACTGTTTAATAATCCTAAGCCCAACAACTACATAGTATATATTTATTCTACTAAGAAATATATATAATAATGAGGATCAGTATGGGGAACGCCTGGCTCTGAGCTCGAGCTGAAGTCCAAGTTATGAACCTAACCAGAAACGTCATCTGAGGTTGCAGAGATGTAAAACTTCAACCCGTCTCCTTAAGTTGTAGAGGTAATATGTAAAAATGCAACCCGTCTCCTTCGACTGTACAAGAAGTTGTCTTACGCATTAACTCTACACCTTTGTTCTTACACTAAATATAATTAAAATTTATTTGACAAATATCTATCCAACTTATCAATTGACCTAAATCTTTCTGTTATACCTCTATATCTTTAGTACAGCTGAAAATACCCAATATTTTAATGTCATCAACAAACTTTATTAACTTGCTAATTATGCCCTTTTCAATATCATTAAAGTAAATAAGTATAAACAAAGGTCCAAGCACTGACCCTTGAGCCATTGTACTGGTAAAAAGGGCCCAATTTGACTGTACTCCATTAATAACAACCTTTTCAATACCATTAATGTAAATAAGTATAAACAAAGGTCCAAGCACTGACCCTTGAGCCATTGTACTAGTAAAAAGGGCCCAATTTGACTGTACTCCATTAATAACAACCTTTTCAATACCATTAATGTAAATAAGTATAAACAAAGGTCCAAGCACTGACCTTTGAGCCATTGTACTGGTAAAAAGGGTCCAATTTGTCTGTACTCCATTAATAACAACCTTTTCAATATCATTAATGTAAATAAGTATAAACAAAGGTCCAAGCACTGACCCTTGAGCCAATCTACTAGTAAAAAGGGCCCAATTTGACTGTACTCCATTAATAACAACCTTTTGTTTTCTCCCATACAGTCGCCCTACAGTCCAATAAACTCGTTCTTCTACAATCACTACTGATGGGATTTTCTTAGGTAATCTTTTCTGTGACACTTTATCAAAATCTTTTTGAAAATCTATGCATACGAAGTATAAACTTTTTCCATCGTAGACATATATTCCCGAAAAAAAAGATAACTAATTACTGGACTAAATTTTCCTTTCTTGGCCCCATGTTGGTCTTCTTTTATGATATACTATTCCACTAAACGAATTTGTAAGCCTTTCTAGAATGTTTCCCAGTACAAATGTATGATTAGCTAACTTATAATTTCCATCTCTTATAATATCTTACCAGCCCCTTTAAAAATAGGAGTAATGTTTGTAACTCTCTAATTCTGCTTGTTCCCTGCTTGCATTGCACCATTCCGTTATCTTCTTTCGGCATGCATCTGAGTAATCAGATCCATACGTTTGGCCTGGTATGTTTTCAACAGACGTCAGTCTCAATGTGTTGATTATGATGTATATCTCTAAGGTTCTAGCATTGATGCAAGCTCCAGTCATTTGTTATTTCGTACAAGATTTCAAACAATAGTTGTTATAAAAGTCAAGGTCATTAACACTGATGAAAGCATTTAATATTGTCGGTTTGATAATTTATTGGTAGTTTCCATGAACGTAATTTCATAAGCATGATCCAAATGAATTCCGAAATATTTTCAATAAAACTTGAGATTAAATATTATGACAATCTGCATATGCAAATTTCAATGAAATTTATACAACTGCTTGTGACCTAGTAATTGGTGTGCCGGGCTGCCGCCAGAGGGCCCAAGTGTCAAGTTTCGATACGCAGCTGATTACGCTCCGCACTTTCAGCTGTCAGAGTATTATAAATGTTACAGTCAGTTACGTTATTCATTATGAGAATTCACGTGGGCGGCATTTAATGCTACCTTGTTGCCAGTCCTCTGGTCAACAGTTCCAAATTAGAGATGGTTATGCCTGAAATTTTTGATTCTCTAACCTGGCCTTGCTCGTGAGTTGCATATGGTGTCGTACAAGTTGAAAATACAAAATATCTGCTAAATAACTGTATTAAACGTGCTTGAAGTATTATTATTTTTTATTCGTGGAATTAGTTAGTCACCATATAAGAAGCGCTAACTGAAATACAAGGAAAATAAAACTCACAAAAAACAAAGGAAACAGAAAAACGTGGAAAAAACAATGTGTGCAGATTTTTGACAAAGATACAATAGTTACCAATGCGATATCGTTATCCCGTTTTTATGTTTCACATGATCAATTAAAGACTAATAAAAAATACCTAACAATATAATACCTAACAATCTCGCCGTACGTCTAGCGAGTTTCATATATACATCGGTAATTTGTTGTAGTTTTTTTATAAGATGAAAAAGCATATCCTCAAGGCAGTGAACATGACTTCCTGTAATACAGTGACCTGTACAATGCTTAGTCGATTGAAAAACATAGCAACTTTCACAAGTATTGACTGTGATAATTGAGAAACATTCCTCGGAATCTATCTATACATACATAAACTCATATCAGAGAAAAACAATTAATATAATCATATCTGCCTTGGGCTTATGATTGTCGATATAGTTAACTTGAAATTCCTGGTACTAAGGTCATGCAGAATTATGATGAGTCAAAAAACACCATTCTTAGTACATTTATTTCGTTTTAAAATCAGAGCTACAATAACGATATAAAATAGGCTATGTTCAACAATAAACTAGCGAGGCAAATTTCCGTGATCTTGTCTGTCAAAATATGCAGTATAAAGCAAACAAGTTTTTTCGCTATAAAATCAGAATTAATGTGTATTGTCAAGATGTACACAAGAACTAGCGCTTTTCTGCATCAGCAATCAATGAAGTAGAACTTAGATTAGAGAAATTCCTCTCAAAGAAAGGTCCACCCATATCCACCTGTGTGTTAGCTAGACAGGTACTTCCGGTTGTTACACACCGCTGTTAAAAGTATTCCTGTGTTAGAGTTTAAAAAACTAACTGGCTGTCCATGAAAACAAATAATAATTACTGTTACGTTAAAGTCCTTGACAAAACTACTTGAAACGCAGTTTATCATCGCCTACGCTAAAGAATAGCTGTCTGCTAAACCTTGCTTTTCGTGTTTAGAATATTCTCGAGTGTCTGCTCTTTTCGATTACTTATGCTTGGAAAATACAAATATCGTTGATTGTACACTTTACTCATCGCTACATTTTGGTTTGTGTTAAAGAATAGAGTAACATATACAGAAAATAAATAGTGTCATCTGTACTAATTGAAATAAGTATACTGTATTTACTTATTATTTCTCAGCTGTGTTTTATATTACAAGTTATATTAAAGTAAATTTTTCATATCTAAATGTAAAGCAAAAATGTGTGAATCTGTGTTTGTATAATTCTTAATAAAATAAAACTACGAACACTCCAAGTCGATTATGAATATCACTTGTTCAATCGACAAAATTAAACACTTGTAAAAGAACTATGTCGCTGATAATTTTAAGCGATAATCTTCAGGATAGTTTCAAACACATTTTACTACAAATAAAGAGAAATATTTTGGTGTAATTTTCTACGCTCTCCTTTTTAGAGCACAAGATATGTAAAATTTCAGATATATATACGAAACGTAAAATACACCTTAAATAGTTCCAACATGCTACTCCAAATATAAGGTTTTTAATAACGGTATGAGCGTCTGAATCACATACATTTTAACAAAAAATGTATTTACTTTCTGGCTTTTCAATTATTAAAATGGTCATCAGTAAATGTTACTAACTTGCCCATATAAACATCATAAATGTAAATAAGAAAAAAATAAGGCCCCAGCGCTGACCTTTGAAGCGTTCCACTAGCAACAAGTAGCCCAAATAACATTCTACAGATACGGAACAACTGATTATTTGTTTAATTTATTTTGTATAAAAATATTGACTTAATAATTTACTATGGCATTTTTTTTTCACCTTTAGTCACAAGTACGTACACAAGCAAAAAATATTACATGAAATTTCTTTTGGTCACTCTAAATTAATATATAACAGGTTGTTAAAGGAGGAATTCAACACATTCATACTAATACTAATACAACTGATATATAAAGATGGTTAAAGGAAGGATACAACACATTCATATTAATACTAATACAAATGATATATAAAGATAGTTAAAGGAAGGATTCAACACATTCATACTAATACTAATACAACTGATATATAATAATAGTTAAAGGAAGGATTCAACACATTCATACTAATACTAATACAAATGATATATAAAGATAGTTAAAGGAAGGATTCAACACATTCATACTAATCCAATAGATATGTAACAGATTGTTAAAGGAGATACTCAATTCATTGATACTAATACAAATGATAGAAATAATGAGAATTTAAATGAAGGAAACAGAAAATTATTAAGAAAAACTTACCAATGTTTAGTGATCAGAGCAGAGTTAACAAGAGTAGGACATCGCTCACGGACCGAATAGGAACGAAGTCACAAACCGGCTCTCTTCCCTCCTGATCTCATAAGGTGTGAACTCCCTCTATTGTTGGTTGAAAGAAGGACACCTAAAAGCACCTGTACAGTTAGTCCTTATGTTATTCAGAGCTGCAACTCAGCAGACCGGTCTGACCCTACCTGGTAACCCTGCACGTGCATACTGTATTCGCATCACAGTAAAACATGGAGTGCCTTACAATATAGGCGTTAATTCGAGATGAACAAAGACACATTCAAAAAGCAGTGGAACAGGAATTGCATGTTAAGATCTTCGCAAAACCTTCACTAGTTTTTCATTGTTTACTTTTAGCGAGGTTCTGGAACTTCTAACTCAGGAGTTAGAAAAGGGCGACAACAACATGTATGTTTTAATATTTCCTAGCTTGTGGTTGAACAGAGCAGGTAATCACCATAACAGTGAGAAACATGTACTTGTTTGTCATGGATGTAAAAGGGTGTGTACTAATCTCTCATTCCACTGGTATAGCAACAAGGAAAGCAAAACCTTTTTCCATACGTTAAGCTGGGATATATTACGCATGCATACCCTGGAATGCGTATCGGGCATGCACGTTTAATTTTGTGCATATGAGGTATTTTTGGAAGTGTGACGACAGACCCAGATAAAAGCTAACGAGGCCAATACTCCGAGCACTAAGACCACAATTATTAACGCTTGCAAAAATTTCTGCTACTTAGTTTCACGGATGTCCAAATCCAATATGGTACCTGTCTTTTCTTTCTTTATAGATGTGTGTACTATTTTAGACAAAAAACAAAACAATCAATGTACGAACTTTGTGTTTTCGTTCTCAGTTTTCTGTTTGTTTGTTTTTTGTTACTTTTACTTTACGAGACCTGATAAAAAACGACTATAAAAGAAGAGATCTAACGACCAGTTGTTAAATGTCTTTTGTTTAATTTTGCCAATCAAAAAAGCATTATTCTTATAATAGACAGGAGGAACCAATATGCAAATACACAACTTTCTGTAACTAACATATTTGTGATTACTTTTAGATTTCATACAAAATAAATTGTCTCACTATTCCCCATCGTATAACCTGTTGAAGACTATCAGATTTCTGGAAAACATTTGTCTAGAAAACAAAATGAAAGGAAACATTTACTTATCCCTGTACATGCGGAACGTAAGTCACCTTTACAAGTGTAACTAAATACGCAAGAAACGTATCCTATCTGCTAATTATCAAAGGTTATCTTAAATTGGCTATTATGATGCTGTTTACAGATTCATGAGGTGGGAAATGTATTATAATAATGACCACAGAATTGATGAATAACAACATATTTAATAAACGTTTCTGAAAACACACATTCCGTTTTCCCCGAATTCCTACAGTAAATACAAAACAAGAATTACAAATAATAATCTGAATGTTAAATAAAATTTATGTACTACGATAAACATTTGTACCAGCACTGCTGAGACTATTAGCTATCGACTTTATTTACTAATTTATTAAGTTTAGCTCTATATCCAAGCATTTACTGGTTTTTGCGACCCTGCATCTCCTCCCTATTGAATCTCAACAGTGCCCTTACAAATGTTTCTATCCAACATTCAGGTTATTATTTGTGATTATAATTTTTTATCTACTGTACGAATCTGATGAAGATGGACGTTCATGTGGTTGTACTGTTCATCATTAGACAGTGCTTAGATTATAAAGGAAACCATCTGTGGGTTACGATTTTTGGCAGGCCTATATAGTACCTGTTCATGATCATATTCTAATACTGAAAAAAAGCAGGGTTTGGAAGTGCCTTATATTTACCTACCTATTACAGTGCCTTTAATTGAATTAGTTAATAACTAGATTTGTATAAATGCACATGTTATTCTACCACAGCTTTTTGTACACGTTATTTTAAGAACGGTTTTATGAACGTGTTATTCTAACCACAGATTTATTTACGTGTTATTTTACCACAATTTTACGTACGCGTTATTTAAAGCACAGTTTTACAGATTTAATTTGGCGTTTATTAAAGTCATTCATAAGCTCTTCATCTCTTTAATCATTCACGAAAACATTCCATTTCCTTCAGAGCGTGTAGAAATAATTCATAAGACTGTGTAACTTTACATCTGACATACGTTTCTATTACTTCGTAAAGCGAGCACGATAAAGGATTATGTTCACACTTGATGATGCTCAATGATATTATTTTTTATCTTCAAGATGAATAAAAATAGGACGTTACATAATATTTACCTTTCCTGATCGCGGCTCTGTTGAGGTTGGAAAGTAACAGAGTGAAAGTAAAATACAGAAATCCTAATATATACTATGTTTGAAAGCTTTCGAAGTCCTTGTAGTTATGGCTATCCAATATACTGAGTTACCTCATTACTCAAGGACGCGATCATTTTAAAATAATACATCAAGTTGCTTCCGGTATTATCACCTTGGTAACACGTGCTTGTTTTTTGTTTATTTTCCTTCAAAGACGTTAAGTCACCAATATTTATATTATTCGTTTCTGTGTTTAATAGCATGATAGTATTTTATATTTTTTTAAATAGTAGTATCTATTGTTAAAGGACGTCTTTAACTCAAGATAAGAATGTTCGAATTTAATGTTGACAGTGTTTGATAAAGCAGTAATAAAGCAATTATAAAAGCTTCAATATATTATTATTTCATCAAATAAATGTTGGTATTTAAATTTAAATAGAAAGTCAGTAATGTAAAAAACACCTACGAGTTGTACTGGAAAGCAATATAAATTTTATATGGTGAGTGTTTTTGTATGGTTTGGGTTAGAAACATGCATTTACATTTTAGGCATAAAGCCTGATGTGACAGGCTATTGGCCCTCGTAGGTAAATTGATAGTAATCATAGTAAATAAATGTTCTAATAAGTATTTTAATAATTGTTTTGTTTGTTGTTAAGCACAAAGTTACACAATGTGCTGTCTGTGCTGTGTTCACCATAGGTTATCGAAACCTGATTAGTACCGTTGTAAGCCTTCAGATTTACTGTAGAACCACGGAGGGTTTTAACAGTTTTTAGTACCGTTGTAAGCCTTCAGATTTACTGTTGAACCGCGGAGGGTTTTAACAGTTTTGTTATGCAGAATACCTCAGTAATTCGTCCGCTACGAAATAGTTGATATTTTTACTTTATAAGTGAGCCGCTAGGGTACCTGTTTTAGTTAAGGCTTTATTAAAATGTAAAATACGAATATACCATGATCAATCAGTAGGAATTTCCACATAGGTGTTGTTTCTAGAAGGGTTATACACAGTTATACAAATTTATGGTGTTGATTGGCGATGATTAACAGAGAGGTAACAAAACTCTAGATGAGGTAAAAAATAATCATATAATCATTCTGACACGATTAACTAACAAAATGTAGAGAACGAAACGCTACCAATAGCTAAGATAATTCATAA
>NW_013672213.1:41442-47550 GCF_000517525.1 Limulus polyphemus
AAAGGGTAATGCATTAGTCATTATACTTTCTTGATGTGACAGAGTAACACTTTACTAACTAGAGGGACACTCAATGAACTTTCTTGATGTCAAAGGGTAATGCATTAGTCATTATACTTTCTTGATGTGACAGAGTAACACTTTACTAACTAGAGGGACACTCAATGAACTTTCTTGATGTCAAAGGGTAATGCATTAGTCATTATACTTTCTTGATGTGACAGAGTAACACTTTACTAACTAGAGGGACACTCAATGAACTTTCTTGATGTCAAAGGGTAATGCATTAGTCATTATACTTTCTTGATGTGACAGAGTAACACTTTACTAACTAGATGGACACTCAATGGAGCGCATACCTCTGTCAGGCAGCGTTGATCATATTCGGCCCTCAAAAATGCGAAAATGTGTCGGTATGTCCGTCGTTATCAACGGAAACGAACCATCTTTGACAAAACAATGAGGGATAATATTCTGCCTTAGCCCACCAAGTTTCATCAAAATCCAATCATTTTTGACTGAATTATAGAGCAAAAATAGCGTGAAAAATCGGTTCTTAAGTTAACAGATAAGTATTTTTTTTGTGATCTTGTTGTGACCTTGACCTTCCAAAAACGAATCACTTCTAAGTTTGGTCATATTCCAAATGTATACCAACTTTCGTCCCAATCCATTGAGCTGTTTTCGAGAAATCTTGCTGACAAACAAACAAACATACACACATGGCTGAAAACATAATATTCGGTGGCGGAGTAATTAATATTCATGTCAGGTTTTCTATACACTTTTACTTTTCAGATAATTGGGTCGGATCATATTTCTCGGTATTAATTTAAACCAAACAACATCAGGAAATTGGAGATGTGTAATTGAAACAGTTTATAGAAGATCTACTACATGTGGCACGGCATTTTTATATCACACCAAAAAGAAGTAGAAACCTAATTTTTTATTGGTTTTAAGTCTGCTCAAAATTGTAATTTAAACTCTTACAACTTTTTAATTTTGTTCGACTAACTTGTTCTGAAACTTTTAATTTTAAAACATTTACACAACGTATTAGCACTTCCTATACACATCAGTTTGTTTGTTTTGAATTTCGCGCAAATCTCCGTTCCACCAAACATGCTCTCCCTTTCAGCCGTGGGGGCGTTATAATGGTTATTCGTTGGTAAAAGAGTAGCCCAAGAATTGGCGGTGGGTGGTGTTGACTAGCTACCTTCCCTCTAGTCTGACACTGCTAAATTAGAGACGGCTAGCGCAGATAGCCCTTGTGTAGCTTTGCGCGAAATTCAAAACGAAACGAACCTTGTAATTCCATCAGTGCGACATTTAAAAAAATTTCTTCTTTCTAATTTCATTCAACCTCTGTTTCTCTTCAATTTTGCCTGTGTTATATGCAGTTAATACAGTTCCTTTGTTTTTAACTAGAACAGGTGCAACCACATGCGATCAAATCCTCGAAGTTTCTGTTATTCTGGGTTCTATTTCTTATCTGCTGATTTATGGCAGTGACATTTTTTATTATTCTGTGTACCAACAATACGTTTTGGAATATTTTGTGATATACAATAATTATATATTGGGTGTATCAACAATAACGTTCTGAAGTGTCTTGTGATCACCTGTTTGAGCAGAATCAATTGGAGTAACTTGCTAATCGTCGTATGACAATAAAGATAGACAAAGACCCTAAGACATTAGGGTTAATGGGTTAAGATGCTTATACCATACTGAAGAAAGAGCTTTCCTAAAGAGACACTGATGTGCTGTAATCAATTCGTGGGGCGTGGAATAAAACAAATGGTTCGATGGATGTATACCAATCATTAGGAGTTACTAACAGAATAGAATGTAATGGAAAGGAAAGGTTAATATTATGTGTACATCTGTAAGTGAGGGATAGTTATTAAGAGACTGTAGTTAAATTAAAAAGATGAAAAAAGACCTTTGGTTTATCGGAATGATGAAAGAGCCGTTGATGTGATTGTGATCAATGAAGTAAGGGTTAGACATTAGAAAGCTTTGGTTTATCGGAATGATGAAAGAGCCGTTGATGTGATTGTGATCAATGAAGTAAGGGTTAGACATTAGAAAGCTTTGATATCAATGGACGAAGGGTAAATACTGTTTTTGTTTAAGTAGATTAGCAAAAAAAGACAATGTTAAAAATCAAGTGGCATGACATCTCAGAAAACTAAGAAATACTAGGTAAGGAAAGTACACTGATAAAAAAACAGTAACAAGCTTAGAATTTGAGAAGAAACGTAAAGCTGGAATTTTGTTGACTTACATTAAAGTTGCAGTTACAAGAAGCTCAAAGCTGATTGAGTTCTAACGCATCCTAGAGTGGTCTTCAACATAAAGTTGAATGAAAAGAAAAACACTAAGTAAACAAAACATATTGATGATATAAAAGAACGAACCTGCGTTTGGAGGAGAAGCAGAAAAAAAAAACATTTCTAGTTTAAATTCAGACTCAGGGTTTAAGGATATATATACTATTATAAATAGTATATTATAAATCCATTAAATGTATCTGAACCTGGGGGTAGTTTGAATTGTTTATCTCTCTATCCTATATTCCATTCATTTCTCTTTCAATTATTCAAAAGGTTGTCAGATTTATTAATCTTAGTTTAATTCGCTAGGAAAACACAGGAAATCAGGTTAACAACACCAGGGACATGATAATATCTTGATATCAATGAATGATATGTTGTTGCTATAATGCTAGGTTTACTGGCATATACTAAACAATCAACTTACAACTATCGTATCAAAGTATCGTTTGTGATGAAATAATAAGGGCCAATAAAATGTAAATTAAATATTTGAGGGATGGAATAGCAAATGGTAAGAAAACAACTCGTGAAATGTTGAGATAACACGATATTGGTGATGGAACATCCACTGATACGTCCAAATTTAATATATAATAAATAGGCAGTAGAACATGGAACATGGTAGGCAAAGAAAGAGTCATTGATACGCTTAATGGATGAGGAAGATACTGTTAAAACATGTGAGGTGAAAGTAGAGAAGGTTCATTGATATGTTGAGATAGATGGAGGTGTGGAGAAAAGAACTTTAAGTTCCATTGATGAGAGCAATCGGAAGTTATAGATGAAGAGTAGACACTAAAACATTGGATTCAATGAGTGGTGATAGTCAGAATGATGGATAAGTTTATACTGTTTCTAAGTAGTTAAAACATAAAATACACGTATATTAAATTGTAAAATTAAGAATTTAAAATATAGGAACAAAGCTTTTTTTGTGCACTTATGTTTAAGAATATTTGTGTCAAACGTTCAAAACACTGTACTCGTCAGACTTTCTTCAGGACTTAAATTATTAAAATAAGTCGTGTCTACTTAAAATAAAAATACATTTGTACACACTTCAGTATTTATCTTACCCGATTAACAAGAACTTAATCGACAAAAGCAACTACGTTAAAAACTCATTCTCACGCATAACATCGTAACTTTTCTCATTATTTAATTTCTGTAGTGCATATTGGTGTATAGAAAACCCTTTAATACTAGATATAATCGACCTTAAAATACCAAACTTGAAGCTTTGTACTGCCAGTTTCGGTTTGTGTTTTAGTGAACGTTCTTTAGAAGCTGTAAAGCGTAACGTTGAGTGTCTAATTAAATAAAAACAACAGTTTGGCGTTATAAGGTCGTTTATTTCTAGTAACGTAACTTTTCTGCCATAAAATTCTTAATACGTCGAAGATTTTAGAATGTTTTTAAAGATATTTCATGATACTTTGTCTTCAGTTTTGCCCTGAGGATTGAGATCTCCTTCTCCGCCCTCTCTAAGGCTGGTTAGAACTCGTGTGAACTCGATGCAAGTACCCGAACTGTAACGAATGTTTAACCATGGTTCAGTGTACAAGAAGTGGAGTGTGTAAGCCAATCTATTGGTGGATGCCATTATCGGGTTTCTAAAGTGGACGAAAGTAAAAGACCAAATTCTCAATCCGAATTATTCTAGTCTATGAAAAGCAATAAAACACTTAAACGAATAGCAGTGATTTTTTAATGCATAAAAATGAAGATCTGAAACTGTAGAAAAAGTGAAATAACTTTAATTTTTGCTTTTCTTGGAATCAGGTGTTAAATAATCTTTAATTCTGTAAAGGAATAAGTTTTGAAAATTGTATGTTTTAACTATTTTGTTATTAACTTTGTAAGCGATTTTGCTTTATAATGAAGTGATCCACTGATTAATTCCATTTCTGTATCAGATTGCTACTAACACTGACGTGTCAGACTAGTAAATGTTTGCTACAATAATAAAACAAAATCCCAAGTAGCACGTGACATAACGTAGTTTGTTCGTTCTTCTAATATAACGTTCTGTACATATTGGTGAAATAATAACAACTAAAGAAAATAAGAAGTAGATTTTTCTGGAATAAGATTTTCGGAATCGAACAAACCAAGCT
This sequence comes from Limulus polyphemus, assembly GCF_000517525.1. Taxonomy (NCBI): domain Eukaryota; kingdom Metazoa; phylum Arthropoda; class Merostomata; order Xiphosura; family Limulidae; genus Limulus; species Limulus polyphemus. The sequence goes on from NW_013672213.1 coordinate 45,905, forward strand.
GTTAGCATAAAAGGTTTCAATTTGATACGAGTGATTTAAGCATTATGGATCATCGTTACGTTCTTATATTTTTACCTGAACTACTTCAAAAACCACCCTTTATTATTTATTTTAACTTTGGAATCAGTAGCTGTTAGAATAGAAAAATATACTTCATACAAAATCACGAGTGCTTGGAAGCTGAGATGATATAATGATGTTAGTCATTTTCCATTATTTAGTAGGAAGAGATATCTGCTCTTCCTGGGTTTGTATAGATGAATAATATCTTGATTTTAATAATTAGTTTAATGCTTAGCATAAATAAAACATGTAATAAAATTATACCTAGTTAGAGTAAGCCGAGCTTGGCTTAATAGTAAACGTGTCAGACTGAGAAACCAAGTGTCTTAAAAGTTCGTGTCCTGTCACCACGAGATCGTACTTCGCACTTTGGGGTAGTTTGTGTACTATAAGAGTGACGGTGAAATCAGAGAATTCGATTATAGTAACCCAAGAGTTGGCGGTGGGTGCTGTCTATCATCCCAAAAGTAGAGATGTCTAGCACAGATAACCCTTGTATATCTTTGCGTGAATATCCATAATATGCAAACCTACTTTTAGAACTATAGTTGAATGATTTATAAGCACGGAAGTAGTCGTATCTAATATCTTATGGTTTTAGCATGTATCAGTAAAACAACCAGAAATAGTGGTTGCACATCATATTTGAGATTTTTGTTTAAGTAAACATAACGTAGACTACACATCAAACCACCGTAACAATGTAAAGCCAGGGGGCCGGGATTGTTTAATCTTCAGAATGAACAAGATCCGTAATACAGAAGATATAAGATAAAAAATAAGAAAAACCTATCCTTACAAAACACCAGAACAATGTAAAGCCAGGGGGCCAGGATTGTTTAATCTTCAGAATGAACAAGATCCGTACTATAGAAGATATAAGATAAAAAATAAGAAGAACCTATCCTTACAAAACACCAGAACAATGTAAAGTCAGGGAGCCAGGATTGTTTAATCTTCAGAATGAACAAGATCCGTAATACAGAAGATATAAGATAAAAAATAAGAAGAACCTATCCTTACAAAACACCAGAACAATGTAAAGCCAGGGAGCCGGATTGTTTAATCTTCAGAACGAACAAGCTCCGTAATACAGAAGATACAAGAAAAAAGAAACATATACTTAGAAACCTCCTTAACAATGGATAACTTGAACGCTTGATAAAGGAAACAATACAAAAATATAAACGCCAAGAATAAACACGAAGGAAAGTACAGACACGTATCTATGGATTTCTCTGAAACATAACAGAGATTACATGAACAGCACAAGTCAGAACAATATTTAGAAGACAAAACAACAACAAAAAAGCGATCAAAATCAGTACTTGCGACCCAATGAAGAGCAAAACACCACTGGCAACATCTCTTGACAATATGGACTCCAACATATTTGAGAAACCAAAAGAATAACAAAAGTCAGAACACAGAAGTATAATTCCCATACAACACCCTATAACCCACAATTCCCATACAACACTCCGTAACTAATAATTCCCATACAATACTATATAACCCATAATTCCCGTACAACACTCTATAACCCATAATTCCCATACAACACTATATAACCCATAATTCCC
>NW_013672214.1:0-5431 GCF_000517525.1 Limulus polyphemus
GGGGTGCTTGGAGCTTGCTCCACCCCTGCCACGGGTTGGCCCAGTATTGCAGTACTTCTGGGATCGGCCCACTCCCTTTATCAATATCAAAAATAGAAAAGTATAGTGTTCTTATGAGGCCTTTTTATATAATAAACTAAAAGAAATTATAGAGGTCAGTCAGTCATACAGCTTTCTGTGTGTGTGTGGAAGTAGAACTCTTACAACACTATCGTTTATTATTCTTAAGGTTTTTTAACGCAAACTGGAGTATTTTACTAGACATAATTATTGATGCAAATAAACTCCGACCTTTATCTCCAGAATATAATTTTATTTCGCTATTACAGCTTGATAATTTGGTTGCTATTAAAACACTTACACGTTCATGCAGTATGTCCATAGAACAAGATTAACTGATCCACACTTTATTAACTAACTTAATGGGCTTGTTTTTGACACAACTGTTTTCCATTGCTTGGGGACATACTTACTAAAGATTGCAAAGGATATTTAAACATTATAGGGAGTATTATGATTCGAAATAAATATATACCAGGCTGTTCACTGCTTTTCTTTCCTCAAGGAAATTATTGAGCTCAGTACTATTAATGAAGCAGCTTACAAAAAAAAAAGAGTTTAGTTGATGATCAGTGTCATTCACACACATATTACTTGTAAGTATTTGCACAGTAATGTTTGTTAATTTTTTTAAAGTCATTGGGTCTTTCTATAAAGCTTGCAAAGTTAAATAACTATTACTAATAATTTTGGCCTTAGTAATTAATTTGTTAACTAGTCCTGTGTTGTTGAAAGCAACTGGCATACAGTTTTTCTTTTAATTCGTTACCTACTTTCTTTTATTAATGTGTTATTCACTATTTCATTAGAGTAGTGCTGCCGTATAGCTTACCACTTCAAAATTTATTGACTTTTATGCATATACTATTTTGAAAGTTTAACACACTCCTCTGATTAAACGAAATTAAATATAGAACCTTTACTGAAACTAATAAACGTTAGTCTTTAAAAGTTCTACTTCCACACACACACACACACACACACACAGGTCACTGTGACATAGCAGATCACTACAAAATATTCCTGACTCAAATCTTTATTTATTGAAATATTATTTTAAGACTTATTATATTCAAGCAAATAAAATATCTTAATTATTTATTGAAAATAAACTATTTGTTAAATATAAATTCATCTTAAGAATATTGCTAGTGAAATCAAGATACCTACCTAGCTTCACAAAAGTAAGAGTGAACACATTTTTGTAAGGTCCAATTCTAGGTCACCAGTAAATAACTGTCAGTTCATGTCCTGTGTTGTACAGTTTGTAAGTAGAAGTAGTGACAAAATAAATGATCAAAAATAATATCTTAACGAATATCAGTCAAGTTTATATGTGTAATGGAACTTTCTTTTCAACAATAACAAAACTTAAATTCTAAAATGAGAAAAAGCTTATTGAAAATAGTGTCTTACAAAATGTCATTATTTGTAGAATGACATAGATATTAAATCAAGTTCTATGAAGTGCTTTAAGCAAAAACAGCATTTTTAAGGGCGTTTGTACTAAGTTTCATGCAATTTAGTTAAGTATTTCTACTGTGAAAAGACAAATTTCGAGGGATATTGGTAATGGTCCAATGGCCTAGAAAGGGTTAAGCAAAATCATAACTTTCCACAAAGGCACAGCAACAATAAAGATGCATATATATTTTTTAATATTTAAATTTTTTAACAAATCTGAGGTACTGCAGGCCTGAAAATAATTTAGAATTGAATGATGAGTTGTGAATGATGATATCGAGTAATAAGTAAAATGATCAGTCAAAGCAATCCCTTCAACTTTATTTTTTTTACTGCTTAACAAATCTGAGGTACTGCAGGCCTGAAAATAATTTAGAATTGAATGATGAGTTGTGAATGATGATATCGAGTAATAAGTAAAATGATCAGTCAAAGCAATCCCTTCAACTTTATTTTTTTACTGCTTAATAAATGCATATCTGAAGTACCTGATCGGTGTGATTTGATTTAAAACACAATTTCTTGATTGATAAAACAAATAGTTGGCTCACACCTTTTTATGATTTCGTTAAGATGAAGAAGTGTTTGTATTATTATAAAAAAACATTAAACTCTTATTTGAAATATCTGAGAATTTGCTATTTCATTTACGCTCATATTTTTCACAACATAAAAGTAATATAATTAGTTTTAGACTACCTCTTAATAACGAGCTTTTACAAAAGGACAGATGTAACTACAGTGTCGTGTCACAATGTTTTACTAAATTAGTAAGAAAGGTTCCTGTTTGAAATTGCTTTACTCATTTTATGAGAAAAAGAAAACTTAGTCATGAATGGTTTGACTAGTAATCTGGGAATTACTGCTTTTCAGCAATCACTTTTTTGTGGACTTAATGTTAATCAAAATAAGTTTTTGAATTTTTCTTCCTTTTTTATATTATCACATTGCTTATCTAAATGCAGAATGCATATATATACACACACACTCACACACTTTCTTGAAATTTTAGTCAACAGAAGTAAACATGTTTCCTTTACAGTTTTTCAATGCAATTGGAAGCCCATAAAACTATACAACTACTTTAGTTTTACAAAACAAATTGAGCTAGATGAGAACTTCATTTGATGTACTAATCATTATTTAATTTCCAATCTCTATAGATATATAGTTTAATAAGAGGGGGGGAAGGACATATTAGAAATATATTGTATATATATTTATTAACTATTTAGCAGGAAACACAAATCTTGCATATGTGGTCGAGTTGAAAAGATAAATAGGTTAGTTGTTACATGCACATAAATAGTACTTAGCTGTGGGTATGACCTTTAATAATTTGTACAAATATTTATAATTATAAGTATGATAATAATATTTTTTAAAACATATACATGATACAAGTACATTATTATATATATATTAATTAACTTTAATTTTAGTTTGATATTGTTTTAATTGGACTATTATTTATTTTTGTATTCCTAATGTTTTTATAGAAACCTATTCATTGTTAATGATTGTGGAATGGCTAATTGCTGACATCTTTTTGAAAGTATGTTCTTAAAAATGTATTCAAAAGTCAGGCTCTCATTATGAATAAAAAAAGAATGTGTATTAGCCTATAAGTTATTCAAGTCCAAAATATCATCCTTCTAGGTAAGAATCCATGTGAAGGTAAAATTACATGTGAAGATGGACGATGTATTCCTGTAGAAATATGCTGTAATCCTTTATTAATCTCAGATTGTCCAAAGAATTATAGTGTTTCAGTTTGTCAAAAGTTTTCCCCAATAGGCAAGCATCCAAGTAGTCTTACTACTTTCTTTTTTCATGAAGAACTGAGTTATTATAAATCTTAATCTTTATTCATGATTATAATGAACCGTTTAGATTATTTTATTTGCAGTTGATTTTATCGTCAACAAATACAAAAGTTTTAAAGATATTGAATGATGTTTTGGATTGTTTCAATTTTCTACTGCCAAATTGCATCAATTTCAGGCACCATCTAGTGCACATAGATAGATTGTTGTTTTTTATTTCTGTCATGAAGTTTGTGATCACTTCTGTTGTTTGAACATGATAACTTGCTAGGTTTCGTTAGGGTAAGCCAATTAATCAAATATATTTTGCTCAGAGAAGTGATTAATAAACATGAAACAATATATAACTATTTATTACTGTTAATTTAAAAAGAACACATAAATACTGGTTTTGCATCTTCCACGATACTCTTCAGTTTCTAGAATAAGTCTCTCTCTCTCTATAACAAGATGTACGTTAAAATAATTTAACTTAGTAACTTAACTTATTGGTTAAACATTAATTGTTTTTTTTTATACACTTCAAGGCTTTTAATGTCAGGGAAGGTAAATAAGATTGAAAATCGTTGTAATTTTCTTGTGATACTCTTCAAAGATAGGTAATTGCTTTATTATAGTCAAAAGTTTCTTTGTAATTAAAATTTGTCCAAACATATTTTAAAAAAAGTATATATCTGTATATAAAATATATATCTGTATCTTTTTATAAGCAAGATTAATTTTTTCTCTGTGGGTAACCAGTTTGATTTCCAATATAAAAGGAAAGTGTCAAGTAAGTGCATACAAAAACTTTATTTTTTTTAAAGGGAAATTCAGAAAAGTGACATTTTTGAAATAGTGTTTAGGAAACCAAATTAGTGACAAATGAGACATCTATCATTCTGCTCAGAATTATATAAGTGGCCTTTGCAATCGTCTAGAACATGCGAAATGAAAACACATTGAAAAGTTAGACCTAAAACTTGGTGAATTGCCACAACAGTGCTGTAGATAATTGGGATGTTTGTGTTTTTCATTTATGCTTATCATTTAATGTGTTCTTAACAGTAACGATACTTCTCTAAAGCTGTACTTTCTGTCAAACTTTTCTTGTGGTTTTTATAAAAATTATTGTCAGTTTCTTGGTTGTGATGATGTCATCTTAGTCATGATAATGCACATGTTGACAATACTTCAGTTATGTGTTAAGATAAGCAGAATCTTTTCTAACCATGCTGTGTTTTTGTATTATTTTACTTTTAGGATATTAGGGTCTTGATTTTCAGAATGATGATTTCCATAAATGTAGGATTTGAATTTCCATTACAGACTATAGACCTTACCCTTATGTTCTTGACAGAAATACACAGAGGCCTATATTATATACAACAGAACTTCTATAAAAGAAATAATTAGCAATATATCAATGGGTTTGTTCTTAATGGTTGTTACTAGAGCATCTATATGTAATTCTCAAACTCTTGAGCATATCTTGTAACATGTTCTACAACTTAATGATTCTTAGGCAGAAAGTTGATTAAAGTGTTGCATTCCTTGGCAGTGTGTGAGTGCATACTGAACTATGTTATACATAAATTAGACTTTTAGAGAAAAAATTCACTTGTAAAAACTATGGTAAGAATTTATTATCTTGGCAACGTTTTGAGCAAATGCTTTTTTTCAATCCAGAAACAAGCCTAACAGTTAATGAAAATTACAGGAACATTTTGAAATGAAACAATACACAAAACAGAATGTAATGCAAGATAGAACTACGAAAAGTAAACAGTATAATAAAACTGGTGATTTAAAAACAGTATTAAAATTATTAGATATACAGAAGAACTTTACATAGCAGAGAGAGAAATAACTTAAGATAATAAATGAAAGGTATTTTTGCGTCAGCGAGGTCACGTGACTAGTGTCACGCCCCCTGCTTTCTGGAAATATCTTGTACCTTCGTGAATTGTCGTGAGATTACTAGATATAGGGTATTCTGGTATATATAAGAGGGTGACAACGTGACGGAATAATAGTGTGTGTGTGTGTAGGTAGTGAGTAATGGAACTGCAGTCAGGAAGTATTGTTGAAGTTAACGTTCG
>NW_013672214.1:5600-6827 GCF_000517525.1 Limulus polyphemus
CAGAAAGAAAGATCCGGTTTTATTAAGCAAGGACATGTGTCGCTAAAGTTTCGTCGGAACGAAGTTACGGAACATCAATTAACAAACGGAGACGTAACAGTATTAAAAACTTTAATGTTAGTGTCTCGTTTATAAGAAATTAGAGGTTTGTTAGGGAACACGTGACCAGTGGTATTGTCCTGTGTTATGATCTTGAAGTTATCAAACAATACATGTGTTATTTGTGTGTTGAATGGGTGAAATGTAAGTGTTGATGATCAGTGGAAGTAGGAGTACATGGGTTGAAGCAACATTGGACGCATGTAGTTGGAAGTTTAGAATTGTCTATAGTGTTGGTGTTATAATTACTGGTTATGATTTAAGCTAAGCAAATTATGGAAAACTAAATTCAGACATTTATTGTTAGTATGTAGATTATCTTTAGTGTGATGAAGAAGTATGGTTGCCACATTTTTTGAAAAAGTGGAGCATGTTGATAGTCGGTTTGTTTTCATTATAGCTATATGAAGGACTCGTTCTTTTTGTTCAATTCGTTCAATTCTTTCACCAACCACCCAATACACGTCTTCTGTTTTGTAGTAAACTATTTCATGAAAGTGTAAGTTTGACAAAAGATGAGATTTGCTTGTATTTACTTTACAGTTCTGTAGATACTTTAAAGTCAAACCTCTCCACATGGAACTAATGAGTTATAGTATTTCTTTGCTTCACACAATTAGTTTGGTTTTGTAATTCCATTTCCATTATTCAAGGCACCAAGTTGCTTCAGTGGTTTTGGCTGTATAACATATCTACACTGTCTATATATATATATTGTATATTTATGTTTATTTACCCAAAACATTAAATTCCTTATGTAGAATAAATGTTTCTCAAGTAAAACAGTGTGCAAACAAACTAGTTTGGATGTATGAAATAGATTTTTATAAAATATAGGCAAATAAGAGAACTTTTTTATAGGATGTATGAAAATGTGTTTAGACATGGAAGTAACTTGACATTTGGAAATTACTCAACGTTGATTTGTAATAGAGTAACGTCTTCTAGTATAATACTCATTTCACACAGTTGTATCTGAAATTAAATATTTCTCTCTCTGAATGTTGAAAGCAGTGCTACAAAAATAATTTTTAAGATTCTAATTTAAACCTTGTCCACTTTTGATTGTACAGTTTGAACTTTTTTTTCTTCTGTTCAATTACTAACATTCTAGAAAGAGTCCAGTTA
>NW_013672214.1:7714-12715 GCF_000517525.1 Limulus polyphemus
AGACTACAGACATTACACTTATGTTCTTGACAGAAATACACAGAGGCCTATATTATATACAACAGAACGTCTATGAAAGAAATAATTAGCAACATATCAATGGGTTTGTTCTTAATGGTTGTTACTAGAGCAATTATGTGCTATTCTCAAACTTGTAAGCATGTCTTGTAACATGTTCTACAACTCAATAATGTTTAGGTAGAAAGTTGATTGAAGTGTTTCATTCCTTGGCAGTGTGCGAGTGCATACTGAGCTATGCTATACATAAATTAGACTTTTAAGGAAAAAATTCACTTTTAAAAACTCTGGTAAGAATTTATTATCTTGGCAACGTTTTGAGCAAACGCTTTTTTTTCAAGCCAGAAACAAACCTATCAGTTAATGAAAATTACATGAAGGTTTTGAAATGAAACAATACACAAAACAGAATGTAATTCGAGATAGAACTACGAGAAGTAAACAATGTAATAAAGCCGGTGATTTAAAAACAGTATTAAAAATTATTAGAAATACAGAACAACTGTACATAGCAAGGAAAGAAATAACTTAAATATTTTAAGATAATAAATGAAGGGTATTAAAAAAATTGTAAAAAGCTGAACTGTTCGTTAATACCCAAAGGACTTAAACGACCAGAGTTAAAAATTTATTTCTTTTTTGATTGTGGTTCTTTTATTGATGTTAGAGGGGGCATGATGTATGGCAAGTACTTTAAATTCCTCAAGAGAATGATCAAATGTGTTGAAGTGCCAAGCTACTGGTTTATCTTGATCTTTAATCAAGATGCTAGGTAAGTGTTCTTGTGTATGTTCAGTGAGCATACGGCCCAATTCTCCTATGTAGATTTGTTCACACAGATACAATAAAGTAAAGATTTAGATGTACAGGTGATATGGCTATTCACGAATACCTTGATTTAGGGCCTCTAACAGATGTTCTATGATCAATGTAAGGGCAAGTGTTGCATCCGCTCCTCTGACAACTGTACGTACCAACTTGAGTAGCAGATGATAGTTGTAGTTAACTATGGATGAGTAAAACTTTAATGTTAGTGTCTCGTTTATAAGAAATTATAACTTTGTTAGGGAACACGTGACCAGTGGTATTGTTTTGTGTTATGATGTTGAAGTTATCAAACAATATACGTGTTATTTGTGTGTTGAATGGGTATAATGTAAGTGTAAGGGGAATGTGTTGATGATCAGTGGAAGTAGGAGTACATGGGTTGAAGCAACATTAGATGCGTGTAGTTGAAAGTTTAGAATTGTCTACACTGTTGGTGATATAATTACTGATACGATTTAAGCTAAGCAAATTCTGGAAAGCTAAATTCAGACGTTTATTGTTAGTATGTAGATTATCTTTAGTGTGATGAAGAAGTAGATAAATTTGCTACGTCGGTTTGTTTTTGTTCTAGCTACATTCACTAAAGAAGGACTCGTTTTCTTTGTTCAATTCTTTCACCAACCCCCCAATACACACCTTCTGTCTCACTGAACTATTTCATGAAAGTATAAAAAAAGGTTCTCTCTTATTTGCCTATATTTAATAAAAATCTATTTCATACATCCAAACTAGTTTGTTTGCACACTGTTTTACTTGAGAAACATTTATTCTACATAAGGAATTTAATGTTTTGGGTAAATAAACATAAATATACAATATATAGACAGTGTAGATATGTTATACAGCCAAAACCACTGAAGCAACTTGGTGCCTTGAATAATGGAAATGGAATTTCAAAACCAAAACAATTGTGTGAAGCAAAGAAATACTGTAACTCGTTAGTTCCATGTGGAGAGGTTTCACTTTAAAGCTATCTACATAATGGTAAAGTAAATACAAGTGAATCCCATCTTTTGTCAAATTTCTCTCTCTCTCTGAATGTTGAAAGCAGGGCTACAAAAATAATTTTTAAATTTTTAATTTAAACCTTTTCCACTTTTGATTGTACAGTTTGAACTTTTTTTCCTCTGTTCATTTACTAACATTCTAGAAAGAGTCCAGTTAAATGCTATTCACAATTGGTCTTAGTAAATTGTTTTTGTTTTAAAATCATGGAAACAACCAGGAAGGTAGAAGCCATGTGTCACATGTAGACCTAGAAGATGTATCTTCTGAAAAAAGGCAGGTTTTTAGCAAGTATCGCATATTTACATACAATATTTGAAAATGGCATCTTTTGAGATTCCAACTTAAAAGTGGCCATTTTTCAACTCAGTTTTCCACTAACATTAGTATTAGACAACAACAATCTTCTATTAAATGTGTAGTTTCTTTGTTGAATTGTATAGAGAAGGTTGTTAACTTTCACAACTGACAAATTTTTATATAACTCTCATGTGACAAGGTAATAGAAATGTATATTTTTCTAATTGCACACTTTGACAAGACATGGAATTATTGATAAATATAAAAATCCAGTGGCTTCCGAGTGATACTTTTATATGCTTATTTGTGCGTAAAATCTGTATTTTGAACTGGTGTATAAAAGAGTATACTTGAGCTCTGAGGTTGCTGTTATATGTCAAACAAAAAATTGTTTTATTGAGTGGTACAGGTATCAAACAGAGTAACAATGGCTTTAGTGTGTTTTGTTTTCAGAAGTACACATGCATCAGTGTTGTATCCTTAATAATACTTATTTGCACATGTGCTTAGTACAAATAAATTAATTGTTTGAAGGAATGTTTGTGCATATGAAAGTGTAGGTTTTATGAAAGAAGTGGTATTTGTAGAGAATTTCTGGTGTAAATAAAATGTTGTTTGTTTCACAATTCTTTAACAGCATTCAATAAATTGGCAAAGTCTTTCCTTTCTCCTACTTTTTTTTTTCATAAATTTTATTTTCAGAGTAATGAGATCTTATGCTCAAATAATTATAAAATATACAAGTTCTTCAATAATAACATAAGATTTTTTTTTTCTGACTGCATAGAAGGCATTATGTTGTTTTATGTATATTTAATTTCTTAGAATTTGATATTACCTCATAACCAAATTAGTATAACATTTTCGAATCCAGCAATGAAGGCAACATTTACAAAGGACCGTTCCAAGGCAAGACTGTATAAATCTTTCAGATCAGGAGAAGTTTCTGTATTTTAAACACTAGCTATTAGTATTTTCTGATTGACTTTCATATTATCAATTATTCAGTCTTGTAAGTTTATCACTAAAGTATAAGGCCTGGCATGGCCAGGTAGTTAAGGCACTTAACTCGCAATCTGCGGGTTTGAATCCTCGTCCCACCAAACATGCTCACCCTTTCAGCTGTGGGGGCATTATAATGTGATGGTCAATCCCACTATTCATTGGTAAAACAGTTGGCTGTTGATGGTGATGACTACCTGCCTTCCCTCTAGTCTTTCTCTGCTAAATTAGGGATGGCTAGCACACAAAGCCCTCTTGCATGAAATTCATAACAAACAAACACTAAAGTGTAACAGATAATAAGTGAATAATATTTTATGACAGTATGTTCTTATATTATGCTATTTTATAATGATGCCATTAAACTACAACAAATAACAGACTAAAAATCAAGGTGAAAAAGTAGTAACTGACAAATAGTTACAGGTATTCTTTTCCAAGTTTACTTGTGAATCAGAAACTACCAGGTTACTGACAATAAAGAGGAAAAATGATGTTTTAATTCATAAATAGCCACAGGAGTTTCCCTTCTGTATTTGTTTGTTATATGCAACTCGGAACCTACCAGAATACTATTATTCAACTGAAAATCGGAATGAAAGAAATATTTGACAGGCTAATTTAGTAGGTAATACATTTACTAAGCATAAAGGTTTCAGAAATAAAATCCTGTAGATATTGTGTCTAGAAAGTACTGTAAATGTCTTATTACCATTTGTGTTTCACTATGTTCCATTTTTGTAATTTTCTACAAATTGTTAAGGTTCTATTAGAAAACCTACTAGAACTCATTTGCTTCAATTTACACAAATGTGCTGGTAAAACCTCAACCTACTCCTTTTAATTAGCATTTTAAAAAACATTATTGCCTTACAAGTGTTTTAACCTTTTTTAATAGTAGGTTCAGTCTTAACTTAGTTGTTAGCTTGTCTAGACTGAGGATTTGTGGTTTGCGTCTGTTGCAGCAACACTATGCGCCTCAATTTAAAACCATGTTTACATTATAAGAGTGAAAAAACCACTTCAAGAGAAGGAAAATTATGTGAAAGACAAGAAATGAAGATTTTCAGGAGATGATAATTTCTTAACAAACATAAACCTTTTTTTATTTTTTCGATTGACATTAATAAATCGTCAAGTGTGTTTAAACTTGAGACTTTTCAGAGCTGCACAGATGTTAATTGGAACATTTTTATCATTTTATTTGCAAATCAAACAAATAAGCATTATAAAATTATAAAACTTGGTGCTGTTGTTTCTTGTTATTGTCGTCAAGGGCAGAAAAGTATGGAAGATATATAGACACCACCAAAGCATCCATCTCATCAGCAGGCACTAAGCAGAGATAGATGGGCTTAATACTTTCCTAACTCTCCCATTCAATTCAGATTTTAGGTATTCTCTGTGAAGCAACATCAGGCACTCGGTGGGTTCCACCCTCTCCATAATATGGATTTAAATATACATATACACGTTTAATCAGCCGGTTGTGATATGTCAAAAAAGAAAGGAAAACAAAAACTAACTCACCATCAGAGTCACTATGAAAAGTAGAAAATGGCAACTGGAGGGAAAAGAAAGCCAAAGCCATGGTAGGTGAAACCTCCCTGTGGTGTAAATAATGAGACACTAATTTGTTGGGGGTTGTCCATATCCCCACATGCAGGATCTCATACAGGGGACATCAATGGCTAGAGCCAAGAAAAGTTATAAAATAACAATCATGATGGGAGGAAACATGAAAAGTAAGAAAAGGATCATCACCAACTAAAGAAGAAACTAGCCGGAAGATAATTTACTAAAAGAAGATGAATCTTTTGACAAGAAAAGATGTGCCTTAAAGTTAGG
>NW_013672214.1:13324-26672 GCF_000517525.1 Limulus polyphemus
AACAAAGGCCAAACTTTAATGTTGGGTATAAATTTAGTTCAATTAACTAGGAGACTATTTCATGAATTTTTTAATAGGAGTCCTTAGGTAATACATATTAAATTTTTATACAAAATACACAAAAGGGTAATCTAGGCTGCTCTGCTGTGTCACTTCTCCCTATTTTAGGGTTACTAAGGTTTAAAGAAAAGGTTCTCATGCTGTGCCTAAATATTATTTATTTTTAGTGCAACAAAACTTAAGATGCACCAACATGCAGCAAAGAGTAAATAAAATATATGACTATACTGAAAAAAATTAATTCTTTTTTAAACCTTTTTGTCAGTATTTAAGCACACTTTTTTCCTTACCTTCTTTTCACAGGAGGAAGAGTTGTACTTGAAAGCTCATATTTTAGACTTGAACATAAATTCAAAACTTATCTATATGAAATTTTCAGTATTTTAATTCCACACGTTACAAAAGATATGATTGACAATACTATTTCTCCCCAAACTTCTCAACAGTTTCTACTGTTTCTTATCTTAGCACAATTACAAACAAACCAGAAGGACCTTTATATGTATATATTATGCTCATTTTCTTATGTGTTAGTTAAATATTTGGGATTGGCCCCACTTTTCTTTCTTTTTATTATTTCAATGGTGAAAGTAACTTTTTAACTACTTGAAGTTTATGCTGGGTCAACTACAGATAATATAAGTTTAGAAATTATGAAAAAGAATGAGAGATCCATTAGGTTTTCATGTTATTTTCCAACAAACAACCAGTCTGTACATGTTAACTTTTGTCATTTTTTCGGCCATAAGTGGTTTTATTTTAAATTTTACTCCTGCAAAGAGGTAATGTTACTTGTTGATTTTGATCTTTCAAAACCTTTGACTTCTGGACATCCTCATAAGTTGGGAGTTTTGCATCATAGGAAGGAAAAACGGGAGAAGTGGTATATCTATTGGGTAGTTATCCAGCTTTCATCACCAGCTGTTAAAAATAATTAAACATTAAAATACATTATGTCTAATATGTTAAGAAAAAATCAACCTAAGAAATCTTCTCTGTAACATTAACTATTAATATTTTTCTCTATCCATAAAGTATTTCATTTCAGTATAGTGTAACAAAATTTAATTTTTGTGTGCAAAATATATTTAATAATGTTAATATACATTTCTTGAAGAATTAAAATCAAACACAGGTAAAATAATTCAGTCATTTAAACCTTTTATTCAGCCTAACTTGCAGGCAAATTGTAAGTGGTCACTTTAAATTTTATAATTACAAGCCAATAATCTAATCATAAAACATTAATTTTTACAAATTATGATAAATTAATGTAAAAATACTTGATTTAATAGCTAAAGTTCTTTTTTGATTTACCATTTCGAAAATCTAAGTAATACTAATAAAATCAACAATTCTAGGCACTATTAGAGCCATCTGTAAACAAGTTTTTGTGTTTCCTACTCCAGGGTTAAGACCCATTATATTCAATACCTGTACATCTACATGGAACAGAAACATGTTTAAGATGTTGAATACCTAAGATTAATTGGCATTACATAGTCAGTTTCTTTTCCATGCATGCAATAATCATTATCTTTGCACATGGATGTAAAAATTCCTGGGTTAGAAAAATAATGGCTGACCCCAAACTAGTTGGGATTAATGTCGTTATGGGGAAGAAGAACTATCATTACAATTTCCCCTAGTCCCATCAATTTAGTTTTCAAGTTGAGTGCCCAATTCTTATATCCGATTTACATGTTTCTGAACTGAATTTATAATCAGCATTTTACAATCCTAGCAATAAATGTAAAGACTACTTTTCTTGATTTGATATTTCACAATATTAATAACAGTGCTTTTAAAATTATATTCTTCTACTACTATAATAAAGTAAAAAAAAAAAAAAAAAATTAGTATGAGTTTCAAAATAAATCTGAAGACTAGCACTGTGCATTTATTTAATCCCTAGGTCATGAAAGCTAAAGAGTGAAGGTAATATCAATATAGAAAGGCAATATATTTTAGAATTTAAACAATTTTCATACCTATAAAAAATATTAAATATAATGTCTTATAAGCCATTTAAAGTCTGATAATAATATGATCTTTTTTTAAAAATAGAGTAACTAAAATAATATTCACTGTTATATCAATTCTTAATTCAGTAATATTAGTAAATAGCCAATATACTCACACATCAGCATATAACAAAGACATGAACTAACCTGTAACTAAGAAGCTACAGCTCCTTCATCTACAGTCATCATAAGCAGGTGGAGGAATACACTGTTGTAGAAGGATCCTCTTTATCACCTTGTCTCAACTGACACAGTTTCAAGGTTCAATAGGTGAAGTTTAATTTACCTACTACGTAGATGTATGTATGAATGTACATACATGTACACACACTAAGTATGTGATATCTGACTTTATAACACACAACACATGAATTTTCCCACCATTTTGCTACATAGTGCTAAATAAACTAGATTAAAAAACAAAACTCCTATTTTCAAAGAACTATATACTGCATACTGGACCTTATAAACATCACTACCACTTACAAAACAAACAGTTGTATAATTTCCTTAAATATCAGTATCCATGTAAACACAGTAGTAGATTAAACCAATAAACCCATAATTGTGATCATTTTTGTGTAAGCCAAGAGTAAAAATTTGACTCTTCATCAAAAATAACCTCTCAAAGTTTACACAATTAATCCTTTGTTCATATAAACCAGTTATCAAACGTAGCAAATTTTAGACTAATTAGAGGATCAGAAAAAGACCATGCAAGACTCTCTCGAAGTAGGATCATTTTTTGTGTGTTTGATTAGGTTAATATTTAAAACCTTAAATACATATAGAACATTTTAATGCCAAATTATGTCTTTGTTTTGTTTATTTGTCCTTGACAAACCAGTAGTTTGGATGTTAAGTGTAAACTGTTACCAACTGCCAGTAAGATTATCTCTTTTTTTTTTTGTAAATCATCAATGCAGCTAATACCAGGAGTTAGTTGGGAACACACATTCTGAAGACCTTAATGGCTCATGTTACCCCCATGTACGAAAGAAGCATGTAAAGGAAAAATCATTCTTAATTTAGATATGCTATTTCTAACAATGAAGAATGAAACAAATTAAAAATTAAGATGTGGGAAACTTAATTTCACTAGGTAATAGGCCAACTATTATAACTGTTAATGATTATCTATTGTAGACTTTAGAAATTATATGCAAATTATAGTACTTCTTGATAATTTACAAACTTGAAAAATTAAGATTTAACATTTTGAAATACAATGTGGTCTGCTTTGTTCTTGAAGGATATGGCATCAGTTTGTATATTTACAGTCTGAATCATAGAGAAAATGCACTACCAATAATTTGGTAATGCAGATACTTATAACGTTCCAAAAAATATGAATCACAAAATCTGATGACATTTCTGAACAATGTACTTTCATGAAAATACTAGACTGAAAAATCACTTCAGTTTCATATAAAATTATAATTTCTGCTTTATAGTTTCAATCGAAGAATAAGAAAAAACATAGATATAGTCTTCTTAAATTCTAGATAATTAAAAAGTCGTTGAAATAAGCTTTTAATTGAGAAAAATCAGTTTTGACAAAACTTTAAAGTCATCTAAAAGAGGATTTTTATATTGGTTATTGTGGCTTAATTAAAAAATGACATTATATCATAACTAATGAGCTAAAAACAATTTGAAATTATATGTAAATTGTAATAGTTCTTAATAATTTAAAAAACTGAAAAAATATAATTTAAGTAAATAGCTTATAGCTAACATTAGGAAACTGAAAACAAAAATAGAGAATTATTTATATTAAAATAAGTAAATGTGTTCAAAGCTGTGAAAAAATAATGAGATAAAATAAGTTTGTTAGAAGCTGATCTGGAAGTATTACTTGAATCTGACACAGTTCAGGCAAAAATGTTAGGTTATCAAACACATTTTGATACTGATGGATGAAATATTATTTCTAGTTTATTAATATAATGAGAATTTTATTCACTTTATACCTGCAGAACAAGTTGAAGACTATTAGAGTGAAATAGTGGCATATTGATGCTAGTCAGCTCAGAAAAATAAAGTCTTAGAACACAGCTACATGTACATTAGAAACAGAGCTATAACAAAATATATAGAAACTGTGGGATATAATGAACTAAACTGACACACAATCTTAGTCTTTAGGCATAAAATATAAAAATACTGTAACTCAAGTTTTGAAATGTATAAAATTAACAAATGCACAGTCTAATTTTTTTATTTTTAAAGTTCCTTAATGGGCAAAAAATCTGGCATAAATTATACTTGTTTAATTATATTTACTTTGCATTGAAACTGTCTTAATATAGAGTTGTTCTTTCCAAAACTACAACACTAATTTACTATACATGAACTTCTGTTTCAAAATTTGTGCTGTAAAAATATTTCTTTCAGCTCAAAGTTTTAAAAACTTGTACATTCTAAAAACACATAAAGATTTATTTGTTTACACCAACAGTTTAATAAGCTATATCAAAAACTAACAATAACACAAAATAAAGAAACAATTTCATTAAGTATTGGTAATTCACTACAAATCATTATTACAGACAACTTCAATGTACACAAAGTTTTTTTTTACTGTTTTACTTTATCCTAAACTATTACCAAATTTTTCTCAGGTAAATGTATACAGGTAGGAGTAAATAAATAAATACATGATAATCCAATTAAATTTAAATGAAGTATATATAAATTGTAAAGGCCAATATCAATGAGGAATAATTTTGAAAAATGAACTAGTTGTAATACTCAATAAAGTTTCTTTCACTATCCATTCAAGCCATCTCCAAAGTTTAGTTAACACTACATCTGTAGTTAAAAATACAGGTTTACCTACTGTCTGATAAACCATATTTCTAGGTTCTCTATCTATTTCTATGCAGTTTCTATTGCACTAGTAACCTCACTAACCTGTCCACACCACAAACAAGTATGCCTATAATGAAAGTCAATATATATTACCTTTCAATTCTCATGTACAAGTAGCACCATTATACTATAAAAATGGCATACATTGTTCTCTTCTCAAGTAAAACATACACATACATTCTATGGAACAACAATCACTACATATAGCAAGTAAACTGACTGCTAAAAATCCATACATCACATACATATCCTGGTGTACTAATGGGTTTAGCTTACTTCTACAGTATCTCAAACATTCTATATCATTAAAAAAGCATGCTTGTGTGGATTACAAGATCATTAAAATAAGTAAGAAAATAAATAAATGACTACCTGCCACATCATGAATATTGAAAATACGTATATAATGACACTACTCTCATAGCACATAACAACGAAGCATGAAAGCCTCACTGTCAAAGCATTAATCAAATATTTATTTTCAGTTTGAAAATGATTCTGTAATTGCCTCCTAATAATATCTCAGTCAAGTTTACACTTGCTTAACAACCAGTGCTTCATTGCCTCTAATGGTACCAATACAAATGCTAAATTCTTAGCATCAATTAGTACATACATGTATATCTCTGTTCGCTAGTATGAGAGACATGTATGATGTAACTTGTTTGTAAAAGTAAACTTATTACTCTCAAGACAATATTAAAGGTAATGCAACCAAAACTCTGTTACTCATGTATTTCCACACCTAAAAGACATTATCGCCTCTTCTTGAATGTTTCTCTACAGTTTCTTGTTCTTTACATTCATTAATATGCATCCAATAATGTTGACAAAAACTTGAATGTTTAAATTCTATTTAGAATTTTCTGCTGCTAATGTTTAAAAATTTAATTTTGTTATTTTTAATAACTCACCAGTGATCACATTATGTTCTAACTGAAAACTTTAATATCTGAAGGAACTTTTTGCTGTAAAACTTTATATTTAAAGAGTGACATTTACGACTGGTACTTAAATAAAGGTTACTGTTTTTTTGGCCAGTGCCACTCTCTAATTGGGTGACATTAATTCTGACATGTGTTTTACCCTCAACTGTAAATACACACATAAAGATCTAACTTATTTCATAAAAAAAATAGTTTTTGAGGCTAAAACATAAACTTTGAAAGTAATGTACAACACTAAAAAATCAGAATAACAAAGCGACAGAACACTTTTTACAGATGTGTCTAGTTCTTCCATCATTATAAACACATGTAATGAAATACACATATTCAGTCCCATTCAGTTATACAAAAATTTTACTTTTTAACTATTGACAGTTTACTAATGTTCCAAATCAGGTATTGTGTCATAATGGTTAACACTGTTTCAATATACAACAATTTGTATATTTAAGCCAAACAGTTCAGTTGTAGATTAGAAAACTTTTGTGTCCACTGAAGATAAAAGTCTTTCTAGTCATTTTAACAGTTCCGAAGGACATCAAATTTCACATATGTAGCCCTAACAGTACGTTAATTATGAAAAGTATTTCTCCTGGTTTCAAAATCATGTTTTATATATATTCACAGAAGTTATAATTACCTGACAGTAGGTATATCTTTTCAACCCTTAGTACTTCTGGTATTCAAATTAAATTTACTGCTTTTGGCAGATCTTACTTTATAAAAATGATAAAAGTGCATCAGATTTTGAAGAATACATTATGCAAGTTAGTGAGGAGTTGACTGTTAGGATTTTAAGTTTAAATCCTGCTCACTCAGTTAGTAAAGTGTTAGCCTTACAGTACTAGCATTAGCTAAATCTTGGCTGCTTTTTGAACATCCCAATTTTGTATTTTTGAGCCAAGCTACACCTGGTACTTGTTTTACTCTCAACAGTTATCTACGTAAATAGTAAATCAAAACATCTACATACAACATGATTGTCTCAGTGGTTACCATAGGACACTATTAAAATGTGATTGTATTATTAATTGAATGTAGATTCAAGGTTGAACCCTCTTTTGGACGAGAAGGTGAAGGGGGGTGTATTCTTGAATATGGAATCCCTGCTTCACATACTTAATTTGGAAAAGAATCTACTTCAGAAAACTGAGGAAAGAGTCATAGGCTCCAGGTTATAGCTCTAAAATTAGTAGATTTCTTAACATCTGATTTGTAATGTATAAAATCAATTCATTTTAAACTATTATGACTTATATATTTTCTATAGTTACAAGTTCTTAAAAAAATTATAAAACAGTTATATCCAACCTCATTGAATAAAAATGAAGGAACAACTTTTTTTCATTTTGGGCTGTTATGCCATATAATTAACAATAAGATATCTTCAGCAATGTTTTAAGGTTGTTGCAGGCAAATAGATTCCTACACATATACAGTCCTAACCAATCTCCCGCCATTCAAAAATTTACAACTAATGGTGACCTTGTTTGTTCATAATCACATTTTATTTCTATAAATTTTTTTCTTTCTAAAACTAGAACTCAGTACCAAATTGTGTACACTGTAGAAAAATTACAGATATTGACCTTTGCCGGAAGCTAGCCTGACCTCATAGTTTATGTATCAAGTTTTCTGCAAGTTATTAGTACCCCTTCATGCACTATTCAGGCTGAACTGCCAAGAAATACAAAAAATAACAGAACTCAATAACAGCTTGCAAGAAAAGAAGTACTCCACTTTAAATTCAATAACAACTGGTACCGAGTTCTGGTAAGTAGTTAGTATTAGCAGAATTTCACCAATCTTTATATGTAAGCTCACTGAATCGCAAGTCGTCTGCTAGATCTGTGGTGTTTTGAAATGTAGCACCTTGTGACATGATAACAATATAATTTAGAATTACTAATCAATAATAGTGCTACTTTTAATTTATGTAATCTCAAAGACTAATGAACTAATTTGTTGATCAATTTCTAAGTAAAATTACAATTCCCAATTTAATTTGTATGTGTCCACCCTGTACATCAAAATATCAGTCAAATATTAAATAGAAAAGATGAGATGTCACTATGCATATAAAGGCTTTTTGATAAAATGTTGTTCTGTATTAGTTACAGCGCTATTACACAAAGCTTTCATTTTGTACATGTGACTTAACAATATACATGCAAAGGTTGCACTAAAACAAAAATATAAGAATTACAACCCAATGAAAATTGTAATTACTTGTTTGTTTGAATATGAACCTTGCTAACTCAATGTAGAGAATTGGCTTCAGAATGCTAACAGAAGCCAACGACCCTAGATTTAAACTCCGTTCAGGATGCACTATTTCTTCTGAATCTACTACGTTAGTATGTACACCTGAATGAAATATAAAACAAGTCATTCATTTGTTAACATGTAAATGAGAAGTTAAAAATGGAATCATGCAAGATTACGTATGTGGCTTTATGGCTGAACTATTGTTGCTTGTATGAACTGACCTGGGGTTATTAATAGTGGTGCACTGTCAGCACAGAAAGACCCTAGAGCTCAGTAATAAACATGTTGGTTCAGTTGGTATGGCATTAAACTAATTACTTCTGGTTTGAGCTGAACCTCTTAATTTTATGCACCATCTAGAGAAACAACAAACCTTGATGTGACTACATATTTCTCAATATTTAAGTTATTAAAAACTTACCCTAAAAGATCCCAATTGAAATAGTGACACATTCTTTATCCAGTTCACCTAGATTATATGTAGGTTGATTTTATTGTAGCTAAGCACAAAGCTACACAATGGGCTATCTGTGCTCTGCCCGTCACGGGTATTGAAACCAGGTTTCTAGCGTTGTAAGTCCGCAGACATACCGATGTGCCACTGGGGGGCTATTTGTTAGCAAAGGAAGCATTCTATAACTTTACATAAACTTAATAAACACACAATGGTAAGTCATCTTAGCACACAATTGAATGTACAAACTATATGTTAACTTTACATAAACTTTATTTACAATAAACGCACAATGTTGTATACGTTTAAATAGTAGACTCTAGGTAAAGTCATCTTAACATACATATCGTTGCGTATCTGCTTGTTTGATAATTTCCGGTAAAAATTCTTTCTGAGAAACTTCAGCATACAAGTCCCTTCTTGATTGAAACTAGTTTATTTTTTCTCGATACAAACTTTGTAATACACTTAACAACCTTTATAACACATGCTATAAATCACAGTGATTCACACACTTTACTTACGGCGCCTACTGTTCGCTTGACTCAGTTATCTCTATCTTCAATCTATCTGCATATCTCTCTGCCTATCTATGCAATTGCGCTGGTTTTTTTCGCCAGGCTTATATACTAAAAAAGAGGGCGCCTCAAACAAACTAGAGTTGCCAGGAAAATTCATGATCCTTCCAGAAACTCCAGCGCGCATGTTCCCAGAATCGCGTGACTTCCGCTGTCGTAACAATATGAATGTACAAATTATATGTTATATTTACATAAACTTTATTTACAATAAACACACAATGCTGTATACGTTTAAACAGTAAACTCTAGGTAAGTCATTTTAGTATACATATGAATGTACAAACTATATTTTAACTTTACGTAAACTTTATTTACAATAAACACACAATGCTGT
Organism: Limulus polyphemus; assembly: GCF_000517525.1. Taxonomy (NCBI): domain Eukaryota; kingdom Metazoa; phylum Arthropoda; class Merostomata; order Xiphosura; family Limulidae; genus Limulus; species Limulus polyphemus. The sequence goes on from NW_013672214.1 coordinate 22,867, forward strand.
ATACGTTTAAACAGTAGACTCTAGGTAAGTCATTTTAGTATACATATGAATGTACAAACTATATGTAAGCTAAAAAGAAAGTTATTAGCGGAATATATCACCATCAATTTAAATGGTTAATATGTACCAAAGGTCTAAAATGAATTTCCCACAATTTCAATCTATCTATACGGAATGAACTGTTATGTCAATATTTAATCAAGTGTTCGTGTCTATGGGCTTTTCTCAGGAAGTTCTCACAGTTTAGTAGAACTAGATTGCGCTTTATAAAGCGCATTTTAATTTAATGTAAGTACATGAATATAACTTATAATAAGCACAGTAATGATCCACAGCATGTAAAAAATGTTTGTATCAAGAAATTAAAATTTAATGTTCTTTGTTAAAAAATAAGCCTGATTAAGATTTTAAAACGTGTAGGTATCAAGAGAAAAAAAAGCAATAACGATATATATATATATATATATATGTACAGATCTTGGTTCTAATTCCTTGTTCAAAGTAAACCTTGGGTGCGTACGTTAAAAACGGGGATACAACTACCGACAGTTATTTGGTTGCTTGGTAACTGCTCTAGTGGTGGTTTTGAACGAACTGCAACCGACTACTGTGAATTAAGTAAACCTTATACTTATAGAGAACTCCTGATCAAAGCAAACTACCTATACAGAACAGAACAAAAAAATCGATCCAGTGAATATTACAGGTAACTTCACATACCATTATAACAAGGAGTAAATATCCAATACCATAGATAAAAACTGATAATTATTATACTACATTTATTCACCAATTTTTTATCTTCGCTGTTACTGTTAGCAACATTTTTGTTACTGCGGTTTTGGAACTTAGGTTTTACTATTATTATTACCTATAGTTATACTTATAGAAACTGAAGCCTACATTAACCACATGGAAAAATACCTTTTATACTTATTAAACTATGATAAAATAAAATAAAATATTCCATTGAAAATAAGCCAGTAACGACAGAAAGAACATCCATTGGAGCGCCCTGACACTGACAGGATTCAGTAGCACTTTAAGCTGAGCAGCAGCTTAAGCTCTTGCGGGCGAGACGTAACCGCTTTTGTATAACGCAAGAAAAGCAGATAGTTTTGCAGGACTTGAACTTACGTGTTAGTTATATAGCGGTTCTGACAACAACGTCAGAGGTCGTAGTGTTTGGCCAGTGACCATCAAGAGACACTGGCATTCACCCCAACTTGATACTCCAGGCATGATAATGATTTTTCAAACTGACTGTGAACAACGGTCACAAAAAATAAATAAAAGCTGCAAATACCAAGTTTATCACAAGTATAGATCTAAAATTTGGTAAAACGTTAGTGAGTACAGTAGGAAAGACCTGCGACGACATACTATTCAGGTGTTAAATATATTGTTAATTTTAGTGTATTCAAACAACACACACAAATACAATAGCGTCTCTTTTTTTTTTTTGAGATTCAACTGGATTAGTGAACTGGTAAGATATCGATAGCTCCTGACGAAGCTGTAATAGCGAAATGTTGAGCTGATAAAGTTACGTTATGGAGATATAAGTCGTTATTGTATATACGTTTATAAAAATGTCTCGTAATATAAACTCTAGTTTACGTTAAGTAATGTTACGAACAAGAGCTTCTTATTTGTAGAAAACAGATGTGACTGTTAGATATAAACTGTTTTGGGGATAAAATTGTTGTTCAAAATTTAATGCTACTACAGCTGATAATGCTAATAACACCATGTTGTAAGGTGAAACTATTTGTACTGATTAATTTTTTTGTTTATCGTGTTTGCATGATTTACAAAAGAAAGTCGATTACTCAATAAGGCCCCCTGTTACACAGTGGAATGCCTGCGGACTTTCAACGCTCGAAACTGCGTTTCAATACAGGTGGTTGTCAGTTTGTTTGTTTTTATAAATTTCGCGCAAAGCTACACGTGGGCTATCTGCGCTAGTCGTCCCTAATTTAGCAGTGCAAGACTAGAGGGAAGGCAGCTAGCCATCACCACCCACTTGGGCTACTAATTTACCTACGAATAGTGGGATTGACTGTTACATTATAATGCCCCCACGGCTGAAAGGGCGAGCATGTTTGGTGTGACGGGGATTCGAACCTGCGACCCTCAGATTGTGAGTCGAGCGTCCTCAAACTACGTCAATCAGCAAAATAATGAATCAAAATAACAATTTAATATCAAAGATGTGAAACTAACTGGATATAATGAATTTTTTTAATGATTTTTAAAGTAGAAATAATTTTATCTTTATTGTTAAATATTTTCACAACAAAATGATATATATATATGTATGCGTGATATATCTATATTTAAACTAAATCAAATCTTATGATTTTTTTCACGCAGAAATCAGACACTTTCTTATAAGTTTGTACCTTCTTTCTTACATTTGTTTAATTGTGTTTCTGTGAGAACGTACACCCCCATTTACTTATCGGGTATGTCTGCGGGCTTACGACGCTCAAAATCAGATTTCGATACTAGTGATGAGAAGAACACAGATAGATAGCCATTGTGAATCTTTGCACTTAACAACAAACAAACAACGCCCCCCCCCCTCATCCAGTGGCTCAGCGGTAAGTCTCAAGGCTTATAACGCTAAAAACCGGTCTTATATACATATGGTGAGAACTACAAACAAAACAAACTTAAGAGTTCGTGGCACCCCCGCAATTCAGAAAAGGTTTAACACGTATATTACAGGTCATTGGCTAAAAAAATAGAAAACGCAAGCTTCCTGGAAATAATTGACGTCTGCTAACCAGAGGTGGCGCCAGGCACTGGCACACGGGGCCTGTGGCCCGATTCCATTTGACAGTACCCAAAATCCCTAGTTGGTGTCTTGAAATTTCAGAATAAAAAACCACAATCGATATCAAACAGAAAATTCCTATTCCTATGAGCCCGATCCCCTTCTGTTTTTAAGCACCTAGCGACGTCTCTGCTACTGACTAATTTTATCCGCTAAAGCCAGTTTCCGTGAGGCAACTTTCGTATAATTTGAATTGTCTCATGCAAATCATATTTTATAAGAACATTGAACTCGTGAATTCTTTCTTTTGCTTGATTTGCTAGAAATAATAATGGCTTCAGAAGTTTTGCACGTCTTTTGGTTTCAGAGACAACATTCCATTCCCCAATAACACTTACAAAAGAAATAGAAATTTCGTACTGTGTGAAGTCTGTCCACAAACGGGTTGAAGAGATGAAAATTAGCTGGTTGCAATATAGCATAAAGACAGACAAGCAAGGTATTGTTTAGATACTTGATGTCAAATATGTTAACAATACTGACCCGACAAAACATCATAGTATGTTGTTGCAACCAAGAATGTTCAAAAACACGATAAAACAGTACGTCAAGTCTAATGCCCACATAAATGCATGCAGTTCCTGCTTACCTTGCAGTAGAAATAGGACACTCAAGACTCAAGTACGAGGCTATCAATGAGAGGCAATTTAGTGCCATCCCGAAACTAAAATAAATGGCATCTAAATGTACAGAACGAACCGCAACAATAAAGCACGTAGGACATTCATCACTAAAACTGCTTGGTACTCTGCACGACAAATTATAACAACAACTACCGTATTTTTCGGAATATAAGACGCGCCTTTATTTTGAAGACAAAGTTTTTGGGAAGAAAAGCATTTGAAAGATTTTCATTGAACAAAAATTCAGTTTGATACTTTAAAAATTAGTATATATATTGTTCTAAACACAAAGGAGCTCAAAACATCAAAATAAGAAAATACCGTAAATCAAAAAAAGGTTT
>NW_013672214.1:27292-29587 GCF_000517525.1 Limulus polyphemus
GGATACGGTACATGTCACTGACTTCTTTTCCTTGATGACTGATGGTAGCACAGAAAAATAAATTTTATCCTCATATTGTTTGTTTTTAAATTTCGCGCAAAGCTACACGAGGGCTATCTGCGCTAGCCGTCCCTAATTTAGCAGTGTAAAACTAGAGGGAAGGCAGCTAGTCATCACCACCCACCGCCAACTCTTGGGCTACTCTTTTACCAACGAATAGTGGGATTGACCGCCACATTATAACGCCCTCACGGCTGAAAGAGCGAACATGTTTGGTGTGACAGGGATTCGAACCCTCGACCCTCAGATTGCGAGTCGAGCACCCTAACCACCTGGCCATGCGGGCCTTTATCCTCATATTGAATCTCTCAAAGTTTTTAATGTAAAAAAGTGCCAAGACTGAGGGTATGCTGAAAACATTGGAGGCAGCCTTCCAAGATTTTTATTCTATTATTTTTTTGCCCAGTAAGTTTAAATCCAAAATGGTATACTTTGAGGCAGATGGTTTAAGTACCAATTTTGGCATTAGACTTGGTATGAGTTTACTGTTGCCAGCATTTGTGCTTTGGCTTGTTCAAACAAACAGTATGGGACATAGGTTTAAACTCACCCTAAATGACATCTTTAAAGTGTCGTATACAAGTACAATAGTTTACACCTATCTTCTCGTTTTATGAAAGTTCTTCAGAGGAGCTTGGAGAAGTAAATGAGGTATCAGGAATAGTAAAAGAATATCTCTAAGCCTGGTAGAGCCAACAAGAAAGACAAGATGGATACGGGATAAGCATACTGCTTTTTTTCCCAAAGTTCTGAATAACTAGCCAAACATAACTGTGCACTTGGACAACGAGAAGCTTAGCAAAGACAGACAACAGTGTTTGTGGACTTGTCAGAATTAAATTAGTTTTTACATGTTTCTTGTCTCTTTGTTGTTCCTATGAGATGCATCATTATGCCCAGTGCCTTGGCCAAACTAAAATGTGCACAGATCATGCTTCTTTCCATGTAGGGTGATGAAGAGCCCATGAAAACTAAGTTATTGTATATAGATATCAGAATACAGAGTTGAAAGAGCATTCACTAAGCAATGTGAAAACTAAACAGAACTGACAGAAAAAAACATTGTTATTAGCCATGAATGATACCTTGGACATATGCTTTAGAGACAGCCAAACCAAGGTAAAATTTTCAGGAACAAACTTGTCTGACCAAAGTATTGGCCTGGCTAGAATTTTAGTATTTATGGTATAGAACAAGTTCGAAATTTCACTGTTCATTTTAGCACAATTTTGCAGAATTGCGGCTGTGGCATGCAGGTTGTTGTAGATAAGTGGCTAGAGGTGAAGAAAAGTGGCTATCTCATTGCTGGCAGTTATCCACTGTGTATAAGCTATGGTACTGTTTATAAAGGACACTTTAAGAACAGTCTAAAAATAGAACATCTCTACATCTATTTCATGCTGTACAACGTCAGCAACATGGAAAATATAAAGTAACTGGCACTGCTGCCTGGACACAAACACCATTGACCAGCTTATGAGGATTACTGTCAACATCACTGAAGAATAAAGATAGAGGCAAAATAAGAAATCAGACAACAGATAGATTATCCAGTCAAAGAATCCACAAACCAGACTTTCACCCTCATTGAAATATTTTAAGAGAGGGAAGGGAAAGAAGCAACTTGATCATAGATATGCAAAACCATGTCAGGATAATCTGCAAATATTGTTGTAAATAATAAGTAATGCAGTAACTTTTGAAACAATTGACTTTTATTTCTTTTGCCAGTTAACTTTTAAGTTAACCAGAAGACATTTGTTAGTGACCAAAAAAGTTAATTTCAAACCCTGTATTGTACGTGTATCTTTGTGAATCAAAACAAAGTTGCCTTCAGTATCAATTGTATCTACCAGTAAATATAATAAGGAAGTTTTGTTTATGTTTAGCACATGGTGTTATCAACATAATTTAGAAATCAAACGACATTAATAATGTCAATAACAATAAAAGAAAATGTAATAGCAGATAGCTGATATGATAATAACACTAACAATTTTACTGGCGATAATGGAGAATGCCTTCTTACAATAAAATCATGAAACAAAAGAAATGTACAAGAATAAACAAATAGGAAAAAGTTAAATAATATGCACCTACTGTAGATATACACCTGGAAAAAAGTTAAGCACCCCCGTGTTTTTTTCAAGTGATTCAGATTCGACGTTCTTGTGACTGATTATAAATTACCATTCAATCTAAACGTGTTTATCAAATGAAATTATGCATTATTGG
>NW_013672214.1:30522-38344 GCF_000517525.1 Limulus polyphemus
AAACCTTATTTTCAATAAGCAATCCTGAAAAATATTTGGGGGTGCTTAACTTTTTTCCAGGTGTATAGTTCTGAAAAAAAATAATGACTGTCAAACTGTAATCTTGATACTATTTTTGGTCAACTTTTATTCTTATGTTCAAATCACAATTAAACTGGAATACTGGTCCTGAACTCATCATAATTTCAAGTGTCTTTATAACTTACAAGGTATTTTCTCATGAAACATAAATAGATACTAGTTAATTTCATCCTTTCATGTTATTTCATGTTGCAGCCAACCTGGTTCCTTAAGGAGCAACAGAGCTTCTTTCATCCATTTGCCGTGGCTTTACCAGTTCTATTTCAGTTGGATTCCTGAAGATACCAAGAGTATAAGGGAAGAAGCCCCTTCTTCAACTCTGGCTTAACTAGTCACTGGTTAACTAATGTCCATATCCTGTTGCCAGACAGGACCATCAAACATGAAATCCATTCAGAAAAATGTTGCAACAAATAAGGAAAGTTAAAGATGAGCTACGGCTGCAGTTTCTCGAGCTAGTTTAAACTAGTGAAAGCCTGAGTTGAATGTAGCAACCAACTTAGCAAGTATAGCAATGAGCTTGCACACAATTCAACTGTAGGAGGTTTAGAGAACCACAGGCAGGATGTGATATAGTGTGTGCTGATAATAATACATAAGTATGAGGTGGAGTTTTAATGAAAGTTTGAGCAATCAGAATATTACTTTACCTTGCTGTGGTAAGTCGTTAATTTAACCAGTTAGCACTAAATTTGTTCTAGCAAGTGATAACAAGTTATACATGAGTGACAAGGTGTGTTTCAAATTTAATCTTGGCAACATTTTGTGGCAAGTAAATGTAGTTGACCACAATACTGCTTCAGGTACTGGTATCTTTGATGTGGATCTACTGTGAAAATTTCCAGCCAATTTTTCTAGTTCAACAGGGAAACTACAGTTCTGCAATAAAGTAATCAAGCAATAATCATATTGAGCTCAAGAACACTGGACTGTGCAAATACTGACAAACTGAACATGGTATTTTAGCCAATCAAAGATACAGACTTAAAATAAAACCTGTCTGAGTAGGGTTGTAGTTTCAAGGTCACAAATTCAGTGGAAATGGAGTATTCACTGATCCTGCAAAGATTCAGTGGTCCAGAACTGGCTTTTATCTTCTAATAAACGAGAAATATGCAGCCATCTAGATTTCACTTCATACTATGGATGCTTTGTGGCCAGTTTCTTCGAAACAACTGCACCACTGTCTACATTGACTGAGGTTAATGTGCTCTTTGGGTGGACATCAGAATGTAAAAATGCATACCACTATTTGGAGTGTGTGAAGCACTAGAGCTGCTTATCATCATCAAGATTATCCATTAATCCTGAGTATACATACAACAGTGATAATGGAATTAGAAGGTTTTGTCACAAGTACAAAATGATATGAAGAGAGTAATTGCATATCCAAGTTGTATGTTAACTGGTCCTAAGCACCAATATTGTATGGCAAAGAACTGCTTGCAGTTGTTGTATTTGTCAAACATTAATGGCACTACTTGCATGACAAAGAGCTCACCATTCGAATGGATCATGCATCATTAAGATGACAAATGAAATTCAAAAATCCAGAATGTAAGATTGTTTATTGTATAATAATGCTACAAGAATATAACTTCATTGCACAACATGACTTGGGTTAACAGCATGGAAACAACAATGGATTATCTTGCCAAGCTGTGAGATCGTGTCAGTTCATTGAATGTTCAGATCCTGGACACATTTAAAACATTTGCTGTAGCAGAGACTACGAATGAAACGAGCAGTGATAACTCTGAATTGGATAACCAATCAGAAATTCCAAGAGCAACAATTGAAGGACACATACCTTACTTGAGTGCTACTTGGTGTGCAGGAAGATTGTATGCTCCCAGTACGAACTGGTGAATAGAGTATTAACATACTACAAGCATTATCTGGCATTTGTATAGTCAGCTACGAGTTATTAACTCAGGATAGGATGTTGCACAGTTGTTATGAGTCACCAATTACTGGCTTCTGGAGCTCTAAATCAGGAAATATTTCAGGCTCTGTTTAATGTAAGGACTGGAAGGTATCAGAGAATGTCCAAACGCTATTGAAAATGTATAAAAGTAGATATTTTGTTCAAGTTGATATCAAGACTTTGAGCGATGTTGTAGAGAGTTTGCCATATGGAGAGCCTAGAGGAAAAACCGCCCACATCAGGAAGAATTTCATGAAAGTGTTGTTTGTTCTCCTCTGTAGAGAATTGACCTAAATGTAGTTGATACTTAAACCTGAAAGAGATAATTGATATATTCTGGTCATAATCAGTTAACTTCATTAACTGGGCTGAAGCTATCCATTGACAGACATATTAGCACATTCCATCAATGATGTATGGGCTGAACAATGGATATCACACTTTGGCATTGTTGGAAAAATTTACTCATGCAAAGAAGCTGATTTCAATAGCCAGTTGTTTGCAAAATTATGTCAGGAATTAGGTGTGGTAAAAATGAACATTTCGTCATATCATTTTTAGTATAACTGTTTAGTAAAGTCTCACTATCGTTTGACTGTTTAAATTGATTAACCCTGACAAAGCTAGTATGTCATAATATTGTGATATGTAACTGAGAAATAATTATTCTCCAAATCTCCACATGTTTGGATGAGCATTTCAGCTCCTTTGGGTCTGCTGTATGGCCCTCCATCCAAAGCAGAAGTACAGCAGTGTCCACAGGAATATGTGAAATGGTTGTATTCTGCTATAGCAGCACACATGAATTTGTACAACAATAAATTGATAAAGTGACCATACATACGTCGAGAAATGTTGAGACAAAAAAAAATAATGGAAGGTTTGGGCCTAGTGACTGGGTATGGTTGTATTAAATACTGCTACAACATGGAATGAACTTAGTTTTGACTGAACTGGTCTGTACCTTGTCTGGTGACAGCTCAAAAAAGTGAGGTATGAGTTACAGGGGTCAGCTAGCAAGCATCAAACACATTGACAAACTTAAACTCTACATCACTGATGAACCTCTAGAGAACTAGTTACTTTAGGTTGATATTGGTGATAAGAGCACTGTGTCACACAGTCTTATCTCAGTAGAAGAAGAAACTGGTAGTGTATATCAAGAAATTCTAGTGGATGGCTAGTTTATTTGCTCTGATAAGCATTCAACAACGACTTCCTAATTGTTAGACCAGCAGCTAGGACAGTGGAGTGCAATGATCACTTTTCAATTTATAAATGTTGTTTCATATGAGCGTGTATATCCATTGTATTACTTAATTATTGTACAGTTAAGGTGATTGGTTGGTTGAGAATTCAACAACAACCGAAAGGAAATTGTGGCCTTTACTTTCCAAGCTTTTGATAGTTGATAGCAATGTGCTCTGACATTTTGTAGTAATTGATTGACATATTAAGCTGAGGTGTATGAAAATGTCAGTAGAGTAGACCATGTGAAACCCGATATATACACAGTTAGGCCAGTTAAGGCTATTATATAGCATCCTAGGAAAATTGAGAGTTAGATTCAACTGTTAATCATGAATGGGAATTTTAATAAACAAAATGCTGAAAGTACTTTCGAATCCTTACTTTCCATGCATTCAGAATACGTTTTGTGGTGAATGTTGGTGGACATATACTGGTATAACCCTCCTATGCAAACTCGTGATCTCGAACGTAAGTCAACATGACTTTGTGTTGTGTTGGTATGCAGTATTGTACCTGATAGTCTGGTCCGCATATACTGAGAAATATATAGATATTTGTGACTGTTTTCCAGCAAATTGTATTTAGAAATACATTTGATTTATACAATGGAACATTTTTTGGGTTCTGGTTGCTGTTTCATGTCAATACTTTTACTGAGTAAGGTAGTCGTAATTCATAAACTTTGTGTTAACTACATTTACTTGTACAATAATATGATTTTGCGTGAAATACCCAAACACAATTGTGGATTTATTTGTGAAGTCAGATTTGATTCACTTATCTACTGTTGAAGTACCGTTGCCAAGTTAGAAGTCTGGCGGAGGTGGCTGCGTGTGTACTGTTCCATATGAAATAACGTGGACTGCACATCCTCTATCACTTGGAACATGTTCTGACGTCATAATGGCTAGTGCATTTACCACGACTAAGATAATACACAGCACACGTGCTACATCCATATATAGATAATCTTTCTAAAAATGGTCAGGTTTAACCCTACATTACTAGTTGAACTTCTGATCAATCATTGGCTGAGTTAACTTAGAGATTTCAATCGTTACTTATTAATGGAGCCATGAGTTTTACGAGTTCCTCAATCATGAGTGGACTATGACTTTACTATTCATTTAAGAGAAATTGATATCTTATTAACTAGCGTGAGCATCTGCTTGGACCTCCTTTACTGTGCATATATAAAAACTGATATATTATTAACTAGCGTCAGGAACTGCTTGGACCTCCTTTGTTGTGCATATATAGAAACTGATATATTATTAACTAGCGTCAGAAACTGCTTCAAGCTATACATTTAGAGAAAGTGATATATCATTTTATTAATTAGTGTCAGAATAATATCATATACAACGTGTTCTTTGAGCGTCTGTTGGTGATATCTTGCACCCATCATAATTGAAATGAGAAATGATGAAACAAAATTTGATTCATAAGCGGCAATTTGTGAAATGTTTTTGTGTGTTCAAACTGCTGCCAGTGAAAACAACAGAGAGAGTTGGAAATATATGACCAAATCATACAGTTTAGATACCCTGCCTGAACAGTGGCAGAACGATGCAGGGTATTAAACAGAAAAATCAAAACCCTAACCAGATCAGATGTTCCATTTTTGCAAAGGAGACATGCCTCACTGTCATCGCTGGAGAGAACAGTGAGGAGCTCCAACTCTGAAATGTCATTAAGGTTCCTCTCAACAATAACTCCCATTGAAGAATTTAATAAAGCAAGAAGCATAATCTCAATAGACATATCTCCCAAAAAGTTTGACTATTAGGGGAATTCACTCTCATATGGTCATGATATTTCAACCAACAGTTATTCATATATTAGTTTCTTTAAATGACCTTGTAGAACCGGGGAGTCCCTCTGAGCCATTTTGGGTGAAAATGTTGACATCTTGGATAATTACTTTTCAGGAAGAGATTGTAAGATAAAAAATAATCGAGGTACGACAGCAGCAGCAGAAGTTGGCAGGGTGGTGACAGTGTGGTCCATCCTCATTTGTTTACCAATAGTTACTATTTCTGTTTTTTAAATCAATAAGAATAGAAAAAGATTCAGTTCCCATTAACACTACCCACCAAGAAGACGTGCAAGGAGACATGCCACATTGACAAACTAAGATAGAGTAACCATGCCAGGATTTTGTGAAAACTATACCCAAACACCAGAACCAGACTCAATGTTTATAACACCCACTGGGGAGGTCCAGTACTGGTACCCGATTGGGTCTAGCCACATAGGACCAACCGACTGATCCTTGGGGCCACCCCATGGCTACCTGTTTACAGGAATTCAAAGCTAGAGGGATGTATTGCAATGTTCCTGATACTACTCAGCCACGAGAATCTTCTCCTTCCCTTTACAGGTCACCATGCTGGACAAACACGTGGGTGGATGATTGTATCCCAGAGAAGGTAAACTATACAGAAATAATTTTCCATGGGAGGTGCCCACCATGTACAGGAATCAACATCGAGGGGTTAAATATAAGGAAGGAGTTGTTGTACTTGAAATGCCTAATAGTTTCACTATTTTGTAGTTAGTATACAATATGTCATTAATCAATTATGTATGTTTTCATGACGTTCATAAAAACTGGATGTTAAAGGTAGTAAACATCTGCCAATCCTTTTACAGAAGTAAAGGTTACATTCTGCAACTTAAATCTCAAGCTAACATACACGTGTTTCTATATTGGCTTCCATTAAATTCAAAAACTTAATACAGAAACCTAAACAAAGTGGCTTGGGGTGGTTAGAGTTGTATGCAGACTAGTGGTTGAAGTTAATAATGTAATGAACTGTGGGATGCCACACTAAGTTTGTGACCGACTATAAAAGAAATTTATTCACATAACCCCGGATTTTGATCTTGATTTTATTTTGTATCATCCTGTGCGTACATTTGGAAAACCTTTCCACCCACTAGCCAGTTTGAATTCTGATGAACAAGAATCTGACCAGTTACAAGCAAAAATAGCATTTTAGTGAATAAAGATTTCGTTTGTTTGTTCACTTGTGTGTTTTTACTGTTCCTTTGTTGTCTGTGTTTGATTCATTCTCTGAGTAGCATTTCGATAATTTGTGTTTTATGGATGCTTTAAACTTTTCTCTTGGATACCAATGTACCTGAGTACCACATTTCGTAACTTCACTATACCATTTATCAACATTTTTATATGAACTGGTCGAAGAATATACCAATTGCTTATTCCATTAGGTTTGGATATGTATTTGCTTCATCTCTAATCTCATACAATGGAACCCCAAGTTAAAAGTAATTCTGTTTTGACTGATATTGCTTGAATAGTAGTAACATAGTTTCCAAGTTCCTGGCAATAATACACGTAAATACTGATACAACTGACTATATTTAACATCTCTAAATGGCTTGTTTTTTTTCATATGTTTAGCTGTAACATTGAAGTTGAAGAGGAGACTTAATGAATATTTCAAAGATATGAGAAAAGGGGTTTCTATATGTAGTTTGAAATGGAGTGGTAGAATGTAAGTTATATGATTGGCAAGTTTGTTCACTTAGACTAAATACACCCAATCTAACAGTTGGAGTGAAATTAATGTACTTGTCATTAGACATTAGTATCAGGCCTGTTATACTTTTGAACATTACATTATACATCTAGTCCCTTAGAGCTTTTCAAGACTTAGAAGAGTGTATAATGATAGTACTCCAACCACGCTATGTCCATTTACAACGACGTATTTCGTTCAATTCAGAGCTCCTCAGGCCGGCTAGTACACAAGAAACACAGTAGTAGTCGGAACACTATTTTATACGCCATTCGTTACAACAACAATTGTTATGGTGTGAACGTCGTTTTCAAGCTGGAAAAGCATGATTATAATTAATCTAACTTGTCAATAGACATTAGTATTTGGCCTATTATATTTTTTATAATATGGCGAACATAGTGCAATTGGAATACTATTATTGTACACTTTCTAATTATTGAAAATCCCTGCGAGACTAGATGTAGAATGTAGTGTTAAAAGTATAATACGCCTACTACTAATGTCTAATGACAAGTTGTATTAGTTATATTCATACTGTTACGACAGCGGAGGTCACGTGACGCTAGTATCACGTCATCTTCTCGAACATTCACGTCCCTTCCTGAAATCTCTAGAGCTTACTACATATGTGGTAGTCTTGTATATATAAACCGGTAAGAACTGACGGCAAGGAGGTAATGAGTAATTGACAGTTGAGTCAAGCACGTGAGACGTTCGTTGTGAATTGTAGCGTTTGTTATAGCGCGACTGTGGAAATTAAGTGTATCACAAAGTTGTATTCAGAAAGAATAAACCAGTTTTATTGAAGAAAGGACTTGTATCGCTAAAGTTTCTTCGGAAATAATTTTTACGGAAAATTAACTAACGAACGGAGGCGTAACAAATTGGTGTCAGAAGTGGGATAGAAAATAAAAAGAAGAAAATGGAAACGAGATGCGGCAAATCAAACTACAGCTTAGCAGATTTGATAGCAGCAATACAAGAACAGCAAAAGAAACAAAAGAGAGACAAC
>NW_013672214.1:39344-40241 GCF_000517525.1 Limulus polyphemus
ATGATTAAATCAACGACTATTTCTTCAGAATATCTGTCAATGAAATAAATTATTCTTAAACCTTTACAAAGTGCCTTTAATTTTGGACTTATCCAACACAATTATCTTATCATTAAAATGATTTAATAGTATCACTCTTATGACATTAAGTATTAAGTTCTTTCATTATACTAACAGAAGGTATTTGTCCTATTTTCCCTTTACTTCATTTTTGTATTTCGTTTTAAAAAGACAATCTATTTATTCAATGTAATTAGTTCTTTTATTCCCTTTTTTTGTAACAAATACAAAATGATTGGGCGAGGCGTGGTCTAGTGGTTAGCCTTCCTGATTTATGAAATAAATATTTGTTCGTATCTTGTTACCAAGAAAACACGCTCTGCACTATAGGGCTGTGTGAGCGCTATGAAATGACAGTGAAATCCTACTGTTTGGTAAGATTACCTCAATAGTTGACGATGATTGTAGCTTTTTATAGATGCTTTCCTTGTAGACTGACAGGAACAGCTGTGTGTAGATAGACCTTTATGTGGTGTGTAGATAGACCTTTACGTGGTGTGTAGATAGACCTTTATGTGGTGTGTAGATGACCTTTATGTAGTGTGTAGATATACCTTTATGTAGTATGTAGATAGACCTTTATGTAGTGTGTAGATAGACCTTTATGTAGTGTGTAGATAGACCTTTATGTGGTGTGTAGATGACCTTTATGTAGTGTGTAGATATACCTTTATGTAGTATGTAGATAGACCTTTATGTAGTGTGTAGATAGACCTTTATGTAGTGTGTAGATAGACCTTTACGTGGTGTGTAGATAGACCTTACTTAGTGGTGTGTAGATAGACCTTATGTGTGTGTAGATATACCTTACTAGTAGTAGTGTAGAGTAGACTTTAC
>NW_013672214.1:40287-43852 GCF_000517525.1 Limulus polyphemus
ACCTTTTATGTAGTGTGTAGATATACCTTATGTGTGTAGATAGACCTTTATGTGTGTGTAGATGACCTTTATGTGGTGTGTAGATAGACCTTTATGTAGTGTGTGGATAGACCTTTATGTAGTGTGTAGATAGACCTTTATGTAGTGTGTAGATAGACCTTTATGTGGTGTGTAGATAGACCTTTATGTAGTGGGTAGATATACCTTTATGTAGTGTGTAGATATACCTTTATGTAGTATGTAGATAGACCTTTATGTAGTGTGTAGATAGACCTTTACGTGGTGTGTAGATAGACCTTTATGTGGTGTGTAGATGACCTTTATGTGGTGTCTAGATAGACCTTTATGTAGTGTGTGGATAGACCTTTATGTAGTGTGTAGATAGACCTTTATGTAGTGTGTAGATAGACCTTTATGTGGTGTGTAGATAGACCTTTATGTAGTGGGTAGATAGACCTTTATGTAGTGTGTAGATAGACCTTTATGTGGTGTGTAGATAGTACCTTTATGTAGTGGGTAGATATACCTTTATGTAGTGTGTAGATATACCTTTATGTAGTGTGTAGATATACCTTTATGTAGTGTGTAGATATACCTTTATGTAGCTTTCGACGAAAACTCTGGGGATCCGATCCGTGATAGTTATTTAGGTTAATATATCTTTCAGGCCAAGAAGGGATCTGAAAGATAATTAGGGGCGGTCAGAAACTACTGTTTCTCTTTATCCCACTTAACGAATTAAGATTACATGTCACATGAATAGGAAGGATTTGGGACTAACCGGGATGGAGTTTTTAATTAGAAACACAAATGTTTGATGCTAGACTAACTTGGCGGAGCGTCTCAAGACATCTGGATGGATACTCCTGGTTTAAATTTGTTGATAAAGGCGATAATGTGGTGCGGGGAAAACTCCAGGGATAATCGAAGAACTAGCGGGTTCGAAAAACATTTTGACAGGAGAAGAAACACGTTTTATTAGCTTGGCTTTTAAATTGGGGTTTCAAAATTCTGGGGTAAAAAATATAAAAAACAGTAACTCTTAAGGAGCTTTGCGGCGCCCCAGGCAGAAGTAGTTGTTAAAGAGCCTTCTCTTTCCTCTGCACGTGAGAAGTAAAATTTTCCACCTTGGCTTTGCAGCTGCCTAATTCACCCAAATATATGTCACTCTCTTAAGTAAATATAATTATTCAGAAAATATTGAAACAAACAATGTCCTTCTTTTAGTCTTTGATAACACAGTCTGTCAAGTTCTGAAAAAAAAAAAATAACGAAAACAATTGTAATCTCCGGTTCTGGACAGAATCTAAATACCTGACTGTGCGTCAGTCCTTAAAATTAAATACTTGTTTTATTCAAGGTTACTAGTTCAACTGGAAAAACAACAACATTTCCCTATGTTATTAACAAGCACAGTCATCGTCGATTCTTGTCAAACAAGTCTTAGGATGTAAATGTTTTCTTAAGTTGAAACACCACTCCTGTGTCACGTGAATATGGTGTTTTGGTTGTCTTTTCATCACAACATAAGTTCTTTTTTATGAATATGTAACCTTAATGCTACTAATTTATTCTTCTGAATTACTGCTCCCGGAAATTCGGGGTTTGATCCCTGTGGTGGTTACAGTGCAGATAGTTCAGTGTGTAGCTTTGCGCTTCAACAAACACCTAGACATATGGATTATTCAGTAGACACGCCGCATAGAATACTCGAGAGAAGTATAAAGCCCAATTTGACATTCGATTCACCAAGTATGAGTTACACGAATTTCGCAGATTCCACCTCATCATCCATCAGTCACGTCTTAACAAAGATTCACCACGTATGAGTTAGACTGATTTCGCAGATTCCACTTCATCATTCATCAGTCACGTCTTAACAAAGATTCACCACGTATGAGTTACACGAATTTCGCGGATTCCACCTCATCATCCATCAGTCACGTCTTAACAAAGATTCACCACGTATGAGTTAGATCGATTTCGCAGATTCCACCTCTCATCTTTCATCAGTCACGTCTTAACAAAGATTCGCCACGTATGAGTTAGACGGATTTCGGGGATTCCACCTCTCATCTTTCATCAGTCACGTCTTAACAAAGATTCACCACGTATGAGTGAGACTGATTTCGCAGATTCCACCTCTCATCTTTCATCAGTCACGTCTTAACAAAGATTCACCACGTATGAGTTAGACAGATTTCGCGGATTCCACCTCTCATCATTCATCAGTCACGTCTTAACAAAGATTCACCACGTATGAGTTAGACGGATTTCGCGGATTCCACCTCTCATCTTTCATCAGTCACGTCTTGACAAAGATTCACCACGTATGAGTTAGACAGATTTCGCGGATTCCACCTCTCATCTTTCATCAGTCACGTCGTGACATAGATTCCTATGCCTTTTTTGGTTCACCACTGTGAACCTATATTCACACAGATTTCAAAGAACGTGTAGCATTGATTCTACTAATTTTGTAACCTGAATTACTGTGCAGGGTTGCTGAAGGGTGGAATTTCCCCAAACCCGTCTATTTCAATGATAATGATGAATTGGGGATTAGAATAATAGCTCAGACTTTGTATTTCTTTTTTTACTCTCTGTTATTCATCAACATTTTCCCGATGAAGTGGTCAATCATATTAATGGCCCTGATAGTATTACTTGTTATTTTTCAGAATTTTTGCGCAAAGCTACACAAAGGGCTATCTGCGTATAGTTGTTCCTAATTTTTAAATGATAAACTAGAGAAAAAACAGTTAGTCAATCACACCCTCCGCCACCTCTTGTATGAACGAAAAGTGAGTTATAGCTCACATAAGTCCATAAAGTGAAGAGCGCGTAAAAATTTTGCGACAATGGGCCGCGAACCATGAACTCTTGGATTCACAGTCCGAGTACCCTACCCTCTAGACCACGATCCAGTATTTATTAACACCTACTTTCTATAGTGCGAAACTCTACCTAACTGGGCTATCTAACAGCGTTTTAACCTATATACAAGTGAAACTTCCAATGCCTAACCATTTTAGAAACTTGCCTGTTTGAATTATGTTTATTGAAATGGTATATTCTACACTCACAAAAAATAAACCTATTATTCTATAGGTATTTGAAGAACTTGTAGCAATCCACCACAGTTTAATTCTTCGTATTGTTAGCCGACACTGGGCAGCTGTAGTACATAATTGAATAGAGTTGTTTAAACATTTGTTTAACAACAAGTAAAAAGATTGGAATGGTCTATTCTTTCATTGGGGGTGTGTCTGTGAGCCAGACTAGTTTCGGAGAATTCCATTCCTCATCAATGATCCTGGACACTGTCACCAATGAAAGTTCAGACCAAACAAATTCTTCAAATACGTATAGAATGATAGGTTTATTTACCATTTCGATTTTCGATACCTCACTAATATAAAGGCTTGGCTTATTTTAACCTAAACTGAGTTCGATCACTCACTAGTCTGAAAGCTAGTATGTTGAATTCAATCAGTCACTAGTCTGAAAGTCAGTATGTTGAGTTCAATCAGTCACTAGTCTGAAATACAGTACTTTGTGAACG
>NW_013672214.1:44756-46564 GCF_000517525.1 Limulus polyphemus
TACAAGAAATAAACCTATTATTCTATAGGTAATTGAAGAACTTGTAGTAATCCACCACAGTTTAATTCTTCGTATTGTTAGCCGACACTGGGCAGCTGTAGTACATAATTGAATAGAGTTGTTTAAACATTTGTTTAACAACAAGTAAAAAGATTGGAATGGTCTATTCTTTTATTGGGGGTGTGTCTGTGAGCCAGACTAGTTTCGGAGAATTCCACTCCTCATCCTTGTGAACACTTGCAGGTTTTACAGGTTTGTTTTTTTTACATTTCAAGATACGAAATCTTCTCCTAAAAAGGCTATTAAAAGGAAGTCCTAAGAATTTGGTCAACTACAGAATAGCGACTTGACTAGCATGAGGTGTCCGTACAAACAGGAGTACTCGCACTTCTTCACGTGAAATTGTTTGTTCTATTTTATTCTTCGCTAAGGTATAAACAATCATAAACAGCTTTAGATGAAACGGGACTAGAATGTGAAAAAAATACGTAATGTAGAACAAAACAATAATTAATTACTGTGAACTTTTACGGGCTGTTTATTATCCATGCAGGATTCGTGGTTTTTTTTTTTTTTTAGGTTTGGTTTGGTGGTCAGCATCAAGATTTATTTCAACCTAAACTGAGTTCGATCACTCACTAGTCTGAAAGTTAGTATGTTGAATTCAATCAGTCACTAGTCTGAAAGACAGTACTTTGTGAACGGTAAGAAGCTTGGGCACTAAGTGGTTAATAATGACAATCTTGAACGACTGTCTGACTACCATTTGGATCCAGAAATGCTTGAGTTTTCGGTTATATTACATCCTCTATTCAGAAGCATAAAATGAGCAATTATTTTATGCTTGTGATATATTTTATAAAACGTCCGAAATCTTAGGGTTAAAAAAAAGCATATTCACGTTTGTGTCTTAGTAGGGTTTCGCTTTTAAAACAGCTTTAGAGCATCATTTTGGATTGGCTGGATTAATCAGTGTCACCATTCCATTTGTTTCGTATGCTGTTTTGACGACGCATGATCATATCTAATAATCATATAACAAACAAATCTTCTTGAGAGTCGTCTGTCTGTCTGTTTTGCTTTAAACGCAAGGCCTGAACAATGGGCTACCTACACCGCAAGGATCGAATCCCTGAGTTAAGAGTTATAATCCCTCGTGCTCACCATTGAACAGTAGAAGGAACTGACAGTTGTTATTTCTAAACATAATAACAATTATTAACTCCTCATATAGCTTGAAGTAACAAGTACTTCGTTGATCGATGTTTTTTTAAGAAAGAGACTATAAAGATCTGTCACACGTCGTGATGATGACGTGTGGCTTTACCGCTTTAGTATAGAGTACGGTATCAGGATGTAGAAATGAAATATGGGTAACAATGACGTGTGGCTTTACCACTTTAGTATAGAGTAAAGTTTCATTTCTACATCCTGATATTGTGGGTAACAATGACGTGTGGCTTTACCGCTTTAGTATAGAGTAAGGGGTCGGGATGTAAGAATGAAATATGGGTAACAATGACGTGTGGCTTTACCGCTTTAGTATAGAGTAAGGGATCAGGATGTGGAAATGAAATATGGGTAACAATAACGTGTGGTTTTACCGCCTTAGTATAGAGTAAGGGACCGGGATGTAGAAATGAAATGTGGGTAACAATGACGTGTGGCTTTACCGCTTTAGTATAGAGTAAGGGATCAGGATGTGGAAATGAAATATGGGTAACAATAACGTGTGGTTTTACCGCCTTAGTATAGAGTAAGGGACCGGGATGTAGAAATGAAATGTGGGTAACAATGACGTGTGGCTT
>NW_013672214.1:47404-52183 GCF_000517525.1 Limulus polyphemus
AAAACATTCGCAAAGTTAACCGAAGAGCCTCGAGACCAGTTGAAACAAATAAATTTAGACAATGGGCGACATAACGTGTGCTGCTGCACCCGTGTGCAATTGTGCTGGATTGTTCATGGCTGATCTAAACCATAGGTTCAGTAGATGTTAGTGGTTACCTGAACGCTGCTTATCACAAACATGAAATGTCTCCTCAATTTTTTTTTATGAGCTTGCACACAGTAAAACTGGAGCGAGGCACACAGTGACGTCACGCTCTCCACGGTATTTTCCGAGAGTTGCCTCAGAATTGCATCTTTATGTATATTGATATAAAAATTCACCTCTCTGCATACTTTTCATTTTCCTGATGGTTGAATGATATGCAGGAAAAGAGGCCCATTTATACACATGGGAAAAACATGTCATCTTCCTACGTCATACTGTAAAACGTGACTCGCAGAACTGCGAAACTCTTTTATAATCACCTTGTATAGTAAGTAGCTTGTGAAATGTAGTTGGAATACTAACTCTACTAACTTTATTTCTTTCGCAAGGAAGCTAACTTAACCCAATCTTCTTTATTCGTACACACAAGTCAGCATTTGTGTCCAATGAAAATTACTAAATTAAGATGTTATTTTGTTCGACGATCCCGATCTCAAAATCGAGGAACTCTTCTTCAATCATGTAAATTCAATATTCTAGAGCGAGACATTTTAAATAATTGTTACAGTTTAATAAAAACAACAAACATCTTTCAATATTAACATCAATACAGTAAATCGTGTCTGGAAAAGACGTATACATAATTTTCAAATTTCACTCACAAGACTCATTAATAGCGTATTTTTCTTTGTAATAAATATTTATATATTTGATTCAGTTAGACGATTTATCAATAATTATACCTCAACAACAATGTTTTAGATATGGTGCACAATCATTTACATTCTACATACTACGATGACGTCTCGTAAACAAAATACATTCAAGAATGAGAAAAACGCCTGCTAGAATATTTCCATAGAAGAATAAAAGAAAGATACTCGTGAGATCCGATAGAGTGACTGGTCGAAAACCACCTCTTCGTTCTTCAGAACACCTCATGAAGTTTGAATTGACGCGGTAAATTCCTTGTTTGAAGAGAAATGTCTCGGTGAAGCTAGAAATTCTTAAAAGAAGAAGATAAATTCTATAAATCCTGACATTTTAGCGAAACATTTCACACTTGATAAGCCACGTCTTATTTTTCACTCAAAAATTGTTTAAATATTTTGTAAATGGGGTTAGAAATAATATAAGTAAACTCTTTAATATCTCTTTTACTATGGAAAGAATCTTTCATGCGCGTTTAAAATGTTAAACAATTACTTTTAGTTTTAATATAATGTATCAAGAATAACACAGATTGATAGTGTGGAGTAAAACTTTCCTTGACAATTTAAACTAACTTTGAGATAAAAAATCAGAAAAATTATATTCTATACTATTTAAACTTTGTGTGAGACAAAACAAATCAGAATAGTACTATTTTTACAATTTAAACTATGTTTGAGACAAAAGCAAAATATTATCGTTCTTAACAAAGTACGTATGAGACAAAAAAGCAAAACAATCTTATTCTTTACACATTAAATTATGTGTGAAGATAAACAGAACTTTGTTATTCTTGACAGTTTAAACTACGTTTAGTTTAAGAGTTATTATTTAATTTTATTGATGATTTAAGGTTAAATTATGTGTGAAGATAAACAGAACTGTGTTATTCTTGACAGTTTAAACTATGTTTAGTTTAAGAGTTATTATTTAATTTTATTGGTGATTTAAGGTTAAATTATGTGTGAAGATAAACAGAACTTTGCTATTCTTGACAGTTTAAACTATGTGTAAAAATAAAACAGAAATGTGCTATTCTTCATAGTTTAAACTATGTGTGAAGATAAAAAGAACTATGTTATTCTTGACAGTTTAAACTATGTTTAGTTTAAGAATTATTATTTAATTTATTTAGTGATTTAATATTTAATGATTCTTTAGTTTTCATAACAAGAGTGTTAAAAGTTAATTATTTCAAAAAGCAATACTTATGACAAGTTCGTTACGTAACTCTGTAGGAGTCGTGTGTTCTGTATGTAGTTTAACTGTTGTGCTAGGCTTTTGTAATATTGTTGACGTCATCTTACTCGAAGCTTCTAAGTCTTTCTCATCATGGTTAAATTTGTTGTTCTAAAGGTCTAGATATTTCTAAATTTTTCTGTTGCGTGTTATATATACATACAGCTACAGAGTGCAAGTAAGAATAAAGTTAGTGAAAGTAAAAGTGAAAAAGGTGAAGTTAGACTGCGTGATAGTCTGTTTAGCCGTAAGGGGTCATTTCTAAAGTGTGTGTTTCACATATTTTATCCCAACAACAAAGACAGAGAATAATAATTGGGTTCTAAAGTAACTGAACTAGCCCATGTTGACTTTTGTCGTATAAGAAAATTTCTTAAAACTCTGGATACAGCTGTGGTAACCCACGGGATAACGAAAGTGAATTTATCAGTGATTGTATTGTGATAATAGAGGAGATGGGAAATAATACCTCTTGTCAGACGGGTTTTAAAGTAATTGGACTAGGCTGTGTGAACTTTTGACGAAAAAATATAATTATTTAAAGCTCTAGATTCAACTGCGTTAAACAATAATGTAACTAATTTTTGTACACACGTTGGACTTGTTTTGAATACATATTATTTTAAAACAAGTGGATTGTGTGCTGTCCGTTTATTGTTGAAAATTATCGCCAACAAGTCACAGACACCTACTGTAAAGAATCCCCGGCCCTATAAAAACCTGACAGGGAAGATAAATAGAATTGTGCTATTATTAACAGTTTAAACTATGTGTGAAGATAAAAACAGAACTGTGTTATTCTTAGCAGTTTAAACTACGTGTGAAAATAGAGACTAAACTATATTATTCTTGACATTTTAAACTACATGTGAAGATAAAACTAAACTTTGCTATTCTTGACAGTTTAAACTATGTGTGAGTATAAACAGAACTATGCTAGTCTTGATAGTTTAAATTATGTGAAAATAAAAAAGAACTGTGCTATTCTTAACAGTTTAAACTACGTGTGAAGATAAAACAGAACTGTGATATTATTGACAGTTTAAACTACGTGTGAAGATAAAACTAAACTTTGCTATTCTTGACAGTTTAAACTATGTGTGAGTATAGACAGAACTATGCTAGTCTTGATAGTTTAAATTATGTGAAGATAAAAAAGAACTGTGCTATTCTTAACAGTTTAAACTACGTGTGAAGATAAAACAGAACTGTGATATTATTGACAGTTTAAACTACGTGTGAAGATAAAACAGAACTATGATATTATTGACAGTTTAAACTACGTGTGAAGATAAAACAGAACTGTGATATTATTGACAGTTTAAACTACGTGTGAAGATAAAACAGAACTGTGATATTATTGACAGTTTAAACTATGTGTGAAGGTAAATAGAACTATGTGCAAGACAAACAAAAGCATAACAGTACTTTTATTGATGATTTGTAAATTATATGTAAGACAGATATATACATGTGTGTGTGTGTGTCTCAATATTTGTTTGTTTATTTTAGAGCGAAGCCACATTGGGCTTTTTGCTGTATCCACCATGAGGAATTGAACCAAGGATTTTAGTGTTGTAAGTCCGTCGACATTCCGCTGTCGCATCGAAGGACGTGTTTATGTGATGTTTTTGAATTCCTTACACAATTTTTGACAAACTGACTTAACTTGTGTATGTAGGCTCTTGAACCCCTACAATATATAAATAACGAAAACATTTCCATCAGCTGCCAGTAGAAAATTAGGGCTGTTTTGAATTTCACGCAAAGCTACACGAGGGCTACCTGCGCTAACTTAACAGTGATAGACTAGAGGGAAGGCAGCTAGTCAAAACAACCCACCGCCAACTCTTGGGCTACTCTCTTACAACGAATATGGGATTGACCGTCACGTTATAACGCCTCCATGGTTGTAAAGTCGAGCATGTTTGGTGTGACGAGAATTCGAACCTGCGACCCTCAGATTACGAGTTGAGCATCTTAATCACCTGGTAATGCTAGAACAGAAAATTATGGATGACACTTGTGTGGTTGTGTGTGAAAATCCAAACAAACATACACAAAAGCTTTCGTCAACTCCAATTCAAATAATCCTAACTTCAATATCAACGACTATATAAACCAAACGCATACACGTTATTTTTGGAATTTCTGATTATTGACATTTAAAATATAGAAAGATTACCCTATTTTAGAAACGTCATTACTAAAACGAACTGTACTTGGAATAAATTGAAGCTCCTGAGCCTGTATATATTATAGGTATTAACCTGGCAACAACTTGTCAGTTGTGCTATAGAATCTATAAAATTTCTTGATTAAAAAGTCTAAAGGTGACCTATTTTTTGTTAAATGATCGCTAATACATAATGTGTGAAAGACAATACTTAAAGTGTCATCGTTTAAGCCTCCTGTATTTCTTGTTAGGATGAGCGTGGGTTATTGTTTAGTGTACCCAGCCTGTGGATCCGATCATTTTGGTTCGCGTCCCGTTTCCGGCTAAACATCTTCCGAACTTTTTGGAGCCATGTGTGCGTTATAAGAGTGACGATCTGATCCAAAAGTTGCCAGTACGTTCTGTTGACTAGCTTCCGTCCATCTAGTCCATTAGATCAAAATTAGTAACGGCTATTGGCAGGTTACCAACCCCTTTTTATATATATATATATATATATATATATA
>NW_013672214.1:52561-56030 GCF_000517525.1 Limulus polyphemus
ATCCGCGCGAAAAGCTGAAAAACAAACAAACCTTTCTTGAAAAGGGGTGTAAAACAACCCAAATTTTGTTTAAATTCCTTCACGAGATTGGGGTCCACCTATTTTTTTTCTATTGTATTTTCTTCTATGTTTAAGTTTAGGAAATTCTTCACACCAAATATTTTAAACCCAAAACGTGTACATAACAGCAATCGTATTTTTATCAGCAAAGTAAGTGTTAACTTTCTATTGGTCATTACTAAGAAGACTTATTGCTACTTGTGCACTGTTATATACAAACTGGTGCAGTGTTAATTAATAGAAGCTACGATGGTTGGGTTCGATGACATGCGTTTACTTTTCCCGTATTGTATTTTAATAAGTTAGAACTGAGTTTTTATGTTAATGTTAAAATATTGAAGAAACGTAAACCATTAATAAACTTTACTCTTTTCTCCATTTTTTAGTAAATTTTAGTAGCTTTAAAAAAATCAATCCAACTGCTTTTATTCCGAATCTACCATCTAAAGTCAAGTTATGTAAACCATTGAACGACACCTTTTATTCCGAATCTACCATCTAAAGTCAACTTATGTAAACCATTGAAAGACACCTTTTATTCCGAATCTACCATCTAAAGTCAAGTTCTGTAAACCATTGAAAGACACCTTTTATTCCGAATCTACCATCTAAAGTCAAGTTCTGTAAACCATTGAAAGACACCTTTTATTCCGAATCTACCATCTAAAGTCAAGTTCTGTAAACCATTGAAAGACACCTTTTATTCCGAATCTACCATCTAAAGTCAAGTTATGTAAACCATTGAAAAACACCTTTTATTCAGCGATTCCATGAAAGCAACTGGTGTATCCTTCCGAAGTGCCAAACAATAGGTAAGCGATACAAATGCTTTCGTAATATGATAGTTACAAAATTTTTTTTCAGCATATCTCGTAGACAAAATGTGGTGAATCCTGATGTTATCTGACAAGATGGCGGCTTTTCCAGCCTCGACGTCATTCAACACGGTGTCGCTGAAGAGCTTGTCAGAAGCAACTAATCCTCCTGTCTTCTCAAGCTGATTAATTAAATCCTGTTCCTCTTGGACTGGGGAAATCTAGACAGATAACAATAATGACGATTCATTGACAAACAAATACAAAGAATGTCGATGTATTACAAACTTCATTAAGCCTGTAACAAAGTTTGTTACGTGATTTAACTTGAATTCAGTCGTACAAAGTTTAAATAAACTTGTTCTAGAAATTACTTGCATGATGTAACACGAATCTAATAATACAGTCTATCGATTAGCAATTACTATCTAGTAAAGAAAATTATACTTCAAGGATCGTTTAGGCTAAAAACCATGACAATGATAGATTATTTTATTACAAGGATATGTACGACGTTTCGATCACCGGTAGGATCGTTGACAAATACAGAAAGTTTTTATCTTAAAGAAGGTTTGCTTGTAATTAAGCACAAAGCTACACAATAGGCTATCTGTGCTCTGCTTCCCGCGTATATCAAAACTCGGCTTCTGGTTGGAAGGTTATATTATTTTAAATCGACATTTAATAGATAGTTGCATGTTGATTTAAATTAATAAAACCTTCTTTAGAGTTAAACTTTGGGATCCCACCAGTTATCTTGAGTGTAAAACCGTCCGATTTTCCCACATAAATATAAACAGCATAATATGAATTCTGAAAAACTTAAGGTCAAAAATCTCAACAACTTCGAACATTAACTAAACAATTAGATAAAACCAAGACTTAAGATAGGATCGAATATCACCATATAAGTAAACATAAGATACAGAGTAACAATGGTCTGTATCAAAAGATAGATACTATAATAAAGAACGACTCTATCAAGATATACAACTATTTAAACATCACATGAACACATATACTTAGGAAATTCACAGAAAGAAACTAAATTCTCCCACCGATTCTCAAAAGAAGAAGCTTCTTAGTACTATAAACAAACCTAAACATTGAGTGTGTGAAGTTTAGTCCTCTACTTAGTTCACTCTATTCTGGTTCTGTTAACATCTAACAAGATACCTTATCTATAACCATTGAAAACAGACTACCAGACAGAACCAGAATAGAGTGAACTAAGTAGAGGACTAAACTTCACACTAACATCTAACAAGATACCTTATATATAACAAAAAAAAACAGACTACCAGAAAAATAAAAAGACGAATTCGAAATTAAAAAGTAGTCAGAAAGCCATGAATTCTAAACCTCACTATAACTATTCTACCAGCAGACAAAGGTGATACCACTGTAATATAAAAGGGACATGTCTTGATCTACGTATTCAAACACTTGGCTTGTAATTTAATGTGTACACAATTGCAAATGTTTGGATAAGTTCAGTATTTGACATTTAAGTTATAAAAATATGTTATTTTCATATTATTTCATAAATAGAGCAGTGTCAGTCTTCAAATCTATAATATGAAAGTTACTTTCAGGGGCTTATTCACTGGGGTTGCAGGGGGCAAACTCCCCCATTGGAGAGTTCACATAGCATTCTGCATCAGAGATGTAATCTCTTAAAATTTTTAAATTCTCTACTTTGAAACTCCCATTTGTATGAAAATGATAAATTTTCAGCTTCCCACAAATAATATCCTCCCCCCATTATGCTCCCAAAAATAACAAATCCTGAAACGTCACTGGTTACTGTTCACCCACATTTTCTATATAAAGAGTTTTTCCGGAAAAGATACACGGTCGTATAACTATCATTTCATATCTGTTTCATATTTCTTGATCAATCAGCACCAAACTTGACACAGTGATACAGGATGATATGGGAAACAACGCCTCTGTAGCCACAAAGAATATCAAAGAAGTTTATGGAAATGTTTTGAAAGTTCGTAAGTGTCAACGATGGTTCAGCAAATTTCGTTCCGGGTGACTTTAGCCTTAAAACTACAGAATACAGAAACGACCTGAATACAATTTAAAATGAAAATATAAGAAGATAAATTCTCATTCCCAGGTGTCGAATTTATCAAGACATAACGTAGAAGTTTACAAGATAATCAAAAATAAATCAAAGCATCCCAAAGAGTCTAACGAGAATGAAACAAGGCACATCAATACAACCCTTCTTAACAACGGATACCCTTAACATTTGATAAAGAAGAGAACAATAATAAGAAACACGAAGAAAATCAGTTATATTCCCCTATTTAAAATATCTGTCTGAAAACATATACAGAATATGTAACAACATATACAAGTATTCAGAAGCCAAAACATGAGATGATGGCGGATAGAATACACCAAACATCCAGTGGATAAAATAAAGTATAAAATGGAATAATACTAAAATAATGGGATATGAAATACACACGAGAAAAGAGAAAGATAAAAGAATCCCTCTACATCTATCAACTGATAACACACTCATTCAACATAACATAGAGGTTCTCAAGACCCATGCACCTCTCTTAAAAGCATTC
>NW_013672215.1:0-5233 GCF_000517525.1 Limulus polyphemus
GGTTCGAGAGAACGAGTGGCATGACACTAGTCACGCCACGTTTCTAGAAATATCCTGTTCCTTCGTGAATGCTAGATATTTACTAGATATAGGATAGTCTGGTATATATAAGATGGTGACAACGTTATGGGACAATGTGTAGGTGATGAGTAATTGGATGTATGCAGACAGAATATTGTTGCCCTCGTGAGACGTTTGTTATAGAGCGACTGTTGAAATTAAGTGTATCGTAAAGTTGTATTCGGAAAGAATAAACCAGTTTTATTTAAGAAAGGACTTGTGTCGCTAAAGTTTCGTCGGAACGAATTTACGAAAAATCAATTAACAAACAGAGACGTAACAATATATATATGGTAATTTTACACATTACTAGTGTAACACACGTAATGAAACCTAATTGTTATGAAGATTTTGATATTCAGTTTTTACCAGGGGCATACAGAGTCATAAAATTAACATTTATAATGATTGGAATTTAGAATACATTAATTCATCAGTTGCGTACCCTCGCTGTTAACAATATTTTCGGTCTTAATCTTAATAACAGTTCACGACGCTGAGTCAGCTTAGGAGATTTAGTTTAGTTCAAAATTCAAATATTAAGCTAATAATACTAAATAATAAAATTTATAAATAAAGATTATAATGAATATACATCTCATATATTTAATATTTAATCACTAATGTTAATGAAATTAACATTAAATAAAGAGTACATAGAGTATAACTTACTTCAATAAAAAGAGCGTTTTAACAGTATTTCAACCATACTACGTCCACCACATCCATTGTCGACGACGTGTTTTGCTTAATACAGAGCTCATTAGGCTGGCTGGGACACATATTATATATATATATATACATATAGCTATATGAGCTACTTGTTACAACAGTTGGTATGTTTTGTTTTGATGTATAGTCCGTTACTCATCACTAATAACCTAAAAATTTTAAGTGTTTTAATAACGCTATATTTTAACATTACATTCTTTATTTAGTTACTTAGGGTTTTTCAAGAAGAGCGTAAAATAGGTCTAATGCTAAAGACTTATGACAATTATAATAATTGTAATCATGCTTCACCAGCTTAGAAATAGCATTCACATCATAACAATTACTGTTATAACAAGTGCCTTATATAGATAGTGTTTCGATAACTACTGTATTTGCTGTGACCTAGTTGGCCTGATCAACTCTGTATTGAGCGAAACGCATCGTCGACAATATATACAACTTAGTTACAAAACAAATAAAAACAATTATTAGCTTTATGCACTATTATAGACTCCATGTCCCTTGAAAAGCGTCCCCCAAAAGTCTATGGAAAACTTTGTATAATCCCTCCTATTAACGTCTGATGACCAATGAAAGTCCATCAAATGACCCGACAGTGTAATTTTACACTAGCTTTACACCAAAAATGTCCCCCCAGTGGCACAGCGGCATATCTGAGGACTTACCACGCTAGAAACCGGGTTTAGATACCCGTGGTGGGCAGAGCACATATAGACCATTGTATAGCTTTGTGTTTAATTACTACGGGACAGTACAGGAAAAAACCGTTGGTTATAAATTACAAAAAACAACAACAACAAGTTAAATGAATAACAACATTGTACAATAAATGCTAAAAATAATAACACTTTGTAATTAAAATAACAAAGTTAATTGTAATAAATAGAAAAATAATTTACTAAACATATAACGATTTGTGGCTAACTAATTATATAATACTAAAATCAAGAGAATTTGAAAGTTGGAACTGTGATTGAAATATATTGTTGGTGAATACTGACTGCTTGATAATTCTTCATTCTTTTCCAAAATGGCAATGTAAACCACAGTAGATCTATAATGCAAACTTTTCTCCACGTGACTCATATAAATACTTAAATAAATATGAAATAATAAATTATGTATCATATTAGCTGTTAAACTAATTAAATACATTTTAATTGTGTAAGGCTATTTTGCCTAATACTTTTAGTTTAAAAATTAACATACCTGCCCGAAAAAAAGTAATTCTATGTCATTTGTTCCACCATGCTAATAGTTAAATACAAAGATTTGGTCAAAGAAACTAAAGAGTCTGATAAAATAAAAGATTATCACAGTTGGGATTTCAACTTTACCACATCTATTTCTAATGAAGAAAGTTAGCACCAACCTTTGCATTTACATGGTGAAATAAGATTTTCATTGCTCGAACCTCTGAAGCAAATTCTACATAATAAAGTGTTCGTTTCAGAGTCTCTCTTAATTAGCTTTTTATCCGCAGTGTTACCACCATTATCTGAGGTGACAGTAGACTCGGTATTAATCATTTTCAAACTTCCGTTGCTTATGTCGTATGGTATCGTATAATTGGTGGAATATCACCCAGCCTGGCAAGGGACAGTTTTGAACTTTCTGATACTTTTAAATCTCACATTAAAATAAACAAAAATCTGATTTAGGAAAATTCTTGTCCCGTGGACTTACATTTTAAATTATCCTATATTTTATTCGGCATGTTATTTTTAGACCTAAAATTGGTCTAATTAAAGATAAAGAAACGTAAGCCTAATTCTAATTAGTGTATAGCTTTATTGATTAAACTTGGGTTATGTAGGCTAGATTATGATTTCTTATCCAAAATATAATTTTTATCCTGAAACGTAAGTTAACCTATAAATAATATTTGGTATTTATGAAATTAATTATTATATAAAGCCAATAGGAGAAAGAAGCAATAAATTTATGATTAAATCTATTATTTCTGGTAAATCGTCAGTGTTAAAAATTTGGTATCTAACTTCTTCGAAGTAGCTTAGCCTATTCAGCAAGATTTTATATGGGTATAATCGAACACAGTGCTAACAAATCACGAGCTTAGTTAAAAATCGCTAGAGATAGACCTAAATAAAAGACAACATATAAAACTGTACTACTACTGCTACTGTGCCTTTTCTGTTCCGTTGTTTAAACTATTGGTGTAATGCAGACTGAAGTCTGTAGTGGATCTAGTATAAATAAATAAACAAACACGATCTTATAACTCCAAGAAACTTTAGTTTTTATACTCTACGTTTCGCTTTACAGGATAAACGTGAGCTAATCACAAGTTCACAAATCTGAAACTTGAGCTCAGTGATAGTATGTTAAAGAAATATGTTGATTTGTTACTACTGATTGGTATTTAATCTCACTCCATCAAGTTTATTTGTTGTTGTTGGCCCTGAATTTAAATGTTATTAGGTTTTTGAAGTCAGTAATTAGGTTTTCTTGAAGAAGGGTGTAGAAAGTAGTGTTAGTGTCTCAAAGCTTCAATTATATATAAATCCTTGCGTCAAACTACGATGGCTTTACCTTTGTCTGCTGGTTTTATAACAACGTCGTCTCTTTGTTGCAAACTACTGAAAGCTAATTGTTCTTCGGGAGAGATATTTCTAAATTTAGTATTCAGATTTAAACCAAATTCATTGATTTGATTCCTACTGTTATGACAGCGGAAGTCGCATGACGCTGGGAGCATGCGTGCTGGAGTATCTCGAAGGTTCATCAATTATCGAGTAACCCCGCGAATGTCCGAGTGTTTGCTAGACGCCCTCTTTTTTAGTATATAAGCCTGGCGAGAAAAACCAGCGGCGTCGGGCAGTTAGATAATTGAGTCAAGCGAACAGTAGGCACCGTAAGTAAATGTGTGAATCACTGTGATTTATAGCGTGTGTTATAAAGGTTGTTAAGTTTAAAGTGACTGGCAATTCTGTGTTTTACAAAGTTTGTATCGAAAAAGAATAAACTAGTTTTAATCAAGAAAAGACTTGTATCGCTGAAGTTCTTCGGAAAGAATTTCTACCGGAAATTAACAAACGAGCAGGTACGTAACACTACACTTACGAATGAAGTAATCAAGTGTAATGAACTCACCAAAGGGTGGCGTCCATGAGGAGTGTTTGAAGATAATTTAGAGAAGGGATCACAGGGAGGGGTAATTTTAGAATGTGTTTTAGAGATTTTGGAAAATGATTTTTCAGCCTTAGTCTGTGAAAAAACGTTCGATATCTTACATTGTGTAAAAGGCATCGACGCTACTTTTGATACAAATATAAAATCATTGTACACATCAATCCCATGCAATGAATATTTAATTGCACTAAAAAAATTCTTAGACCAAAAACTCATACTGGACCCTTCAACACACACATTTCTACGTTTAGCCGAACTTGTACTCACACTTAGTGCCTTTACTTGTAATGGTATCTACTACAAATAGATCTGCAGGGTCGTTATGGAGACTAAAATGGGGCTCACCTTTGCCAACCTCTTAGCTGGATACATCGAAAATCGTATGTTTAATCAATGCAATGAACCAGTACCCGTGATGTATCGTAGCTACATTGACAACATACTAGGGATTGCATCCATGCCAAAAACAAATTTAGAAACTTTTCTACAATATGTTTCTTCTTTCCACCTTTCTTTAGAATTTACTTGGGAAATATCCGACACAACATTCCCCTTTCTCGACGTTAACATATACATACAAGACGACCATCTGACCACCAGTATACATTACAAATAAACACGTTCACACACGTATCTATATTTCGAATCTTCCCATCCGAACAGTAACAAAAAGTCAATACCATGCTCACAGTTTCTACGACTACGTAAACTATGCAGTGATGATAACGATTATAAATGAAGATCCAAAGACATGAACATTTTCTTTCTAAAAGACACTACACTGATTCTCTCATCCACATGTAGCCACCAAAGCTAGCTCATATACCCAGGAGCAAACACTCACCCCTACCAAGAAAGAACACACCGACCGTATTCCACTTGTGTTAACATACCACCAGAACAACAACAAGATCAAAGATATTATACTAAACAATTACACAGTATTTACTGAAGACCCTACCACTAAATCTCTTTTCAAGGACCCACCCATTATTTGTTACAGACGTGAAAGAAATCCTGGTGCACGGTAACATTAAACAAAAACAAAATGATATTCCAGGCGCTTACACATGTAAACGAAGTAGGTGTGTCACCTATCCATATTTAAACAGCACTACACATATACGAGGAAAAAACACAACTTTCAACACAAGGCAGTCCTTTATATGTGCCGCTGAACGAGAACCTCTAAACCATCTTAAACTGGTGAACTAAGATACACCTATAGGCAATCAGTGGCGTAGCAAGAGGGGCCAATTGCCCCGGGACGCAAAATTGCCTCTGG
>NW_013672215.1:5588-7762 GCF_000517525.1 Limulus polyphemus
ATCTTTTAAAAGCCGCCCACTGAAATACAGTGAGACCGAATTGACTTACAGAAGTAAATTACACTATTCCACCATTCATCTGTAGATCAAATACAAGTCCTAGAGTACAACGTACAAGTAAGTGTATGTTTAACAAAAAGAAAATGCGAGTGATGTAACATATTAAACTGGTGTGCAAGATTGGCAATATATGCAACAGGCAAGATCTAGATCTAGTAAACATTATAGGCCTAATATAGTGGTTTGTAATTGTATTGGCTGATTGTAAATCGTGTCTTACACCAACTAAAGTACTAGACTTTAGGTCTACATAATTGCAGTTATAACTTTATTTCTAGACCCTAGGTCCATCATCATCATACAAACTGTAGCCTATATTATAGTTATACTAACTATTAAACTAGGCATTGCACTGGGGCAGATCTGATAACTAAGTTAATAGATCTAGATGTAACATTTGTTCTAAAAGTTAGGCCTAATAAATCTAAATCTAGAATTGATGAGGCAGGGTTATATCTAGATCTGGGTAGATTTAATACAAGGTGCTTTCAATCTATGCACCCAAATCTAAGGTCTAGTTTAGATGTATAAAGTTAAATTTCTGTCATTATTATTACATCTAGATCCAAACCTAAGACTAAAAAGATGGAAATAACAGGTCTAATATTAATTAATTACTAGTGACTTAATCTAGGAACTATAATCTAGCACCACTAATTAGTTAGCCATTATTTAAGTTTTCTCATTCTATCAAAACCTTTAATATTAAATATAGCCTTTGAGCCTCTAGGCTTATATTGTCTTATGATTACACCCTTCTCCACAGTGTGTGTAATTTTCATTCGAGCAATTTCAGACTTGTCTCCTGTAGCGTTCGTGTAGTTAAAGCTTTCGAGTTTTTAATGTGATTTAGCAACTGCCAGTAATTTATATGGTGCTCATAAGCATGGTTTACCAGCGTATACACTCATCTGCATTGATTTTCTTACTGTTGTGTCACATTAATCAACATGAGTATGGGTGGTCTAAATAATGGCAGTTAAAGTGAAACCAGGTCCAGATGTGCCTAACTAGTCCTGAGTTGCAACTATAACTGTATAATTTAAATATAATTTGTGGTTAGGAACTTAGGAAAGTAGAATGCTTCCTTTCATCTGACAATTTGCATGTTGCAAATAGATAGTTTAGTCAGTATTTATTAATTTATTCTCTTAGCTCATTATGTCGAAAAAAGAAAGTGAGGACACAAAAGACGTGCACCGTTTGCAGCTTCGATGGTGGAGTCAAGCAAATTGATGAGAGCTTTCCTTGCTGGAAGTGATGACACTAGTAAAGCCAGCATCTGTTCCTTTTGATGGCAGTAAAGAGGTCAAAGTGCAAGACCATGAACATGCTATTTCATTTGAAAAAATAAAGAAACTGTTCTCTGTCCTGTTGAAAGCTATAATAATGATAAACAAGAGGATTCCACTTTGTCAGAAACAAATTCACAGAATAGTGTTGCTAAGCCAAAAGAGGATGACCTAATAAATATTTTAACACACAGGGATATTGGATTTATGAAGTTTGATACAACAGGTTCAGCAGTTGTAACACATGCACATCGCACAGAGATTGTTACAGTTTGAACACATGAATTTCAACATAAAGAAGGTCCATTTGATCCCAAAGATGGGCGTTCTATGACTGTATTTTGGTTCTGAATGGACAAGAGGTCAATAGTTCCTGGTTGGTGTATTCACCTCTACATAAAGCAGCATACTGCTTTTGTTGTATTTTTTTTTTCATCTACATGTATGACATCCGACATCCGGTCTGCTTTCAAAACACAGGGTGGATTCTCTAAGTGGGGAAAAAAAAAGGCAAATCAATGGAGAGATGTACAGCGATGGTTGCTGGATTGTACACAATATTTAGCATCTCAGAATCTTGCATTTCGTGATCATACTGAGGACATAACCTCCAACGAAAACCCTGGAAATTTCCTGTCACTTTTGCCGTTATTAGCAAAGTATGATCAAGTAATGAGCAATTGGCCCTAGTGATTCGGTTTGTTGACATTGACTTTAAGACAAGAAAAGTAGAAGTCAAAGAGTCAACTTTTTCCTTTATACAGATAAAGGAAAAAGACGCTGCCAATATTGAGAAAACAATAATCACAAAATTAGAAGCGA
>NW_013672215.1:8681-14632 GCF_000517525.1 Limulus polyphemus
ACGACTGGAAAGGAGATTAATCTACAATCTGGAGACCCTACAACTATCTGGTTTAAATGAACGCTTTTCTTTCCTATATATTATCTTTTTTTTTTTCAATTTTGATTTTAACCTGTTTCATCTTTGCTTGATTTAATACTTGTGTACAAGATGTAATTTTGCTAAGAAATTTCATGCTCACTCAACGTTCAAAATACTACGCACACATTTTTTTTTAATTTTGCGCATGCGCCTTTATTGTAAGGTGTATGATCTGACGAAGAACGCTAGCCTGAAACGTCATCCTCTTGAAAAAAATTGGCGATTGTTTAACCTATTCTTTAATTTCAGTTACCTTTGTTGCCTATGCGGTTAACTATCTCTAACGTAAAATCAAGTCATCTTGCACAAAGTAATCGAGAAAGCTAACATACTGATTCACCCCCTGTCTTCTTGAATGTTCTTTAACTAACTGTAATCTTCAACAATATCTCTTATTTATAATCTCCGTTCGACTATACTAGAACAAAATATGACGTGAAATTAATATTTTTAGTAATACGTCTCTAGCAAACAAGCAGTTTAACATCAAAATATAGCTTACAATATTGCCTCCTTCCTAGATCCCAATACAAAAAACAACAAACTATACTAAATTGTTTATTCATCAAGTCTTTTTTTGGCGGGTTTCTCCTCTAAGGCCCAAGGTATACGGATCTGATGACAATTGTTTCTTGTTGTCACTAGGAGAGTACTTTCTGGGTAGGCGAATCCAGTGGTAGCTTCTACTTTTACGACCCTCTAGAAGTAGTCTCGACAATAATTCCTGGATTCTCAGCAGGTTGAGTTTCCGTTGGCAAGTTATTTTCTGGAGTTATCAAGTTGACTGATCTAATCAAAGTACTTAATTTGATTTCCACCAAATGCGAGTAATTTTGGATTTAAAATGATAAAAAAGTTTAAAACTCGAGGGAAAACAGTACTGTGATGCAATTGGTAAAATTGGCTTATAATTATTTGTAACTTATACAGGATATTTTTGTACATTCGACAATTTGTTAAATTAATAGAAATGTTTCACTTTGATTTCATTCAAATATTCATGAAATATTTTAAAAATAACAGGCATTCCAACAACTTGTCGCCAAGCAACTACGCTAACATTTAATACCAATGCAGCGTTGCTAAAAATACGTTAGAAATGTTTAAAAATACCATACTTGAAAGACTGTACTGTTTTGACTTTTGGTTATTAGAGTGAGGAGGAGGCAACTCTCAGTGTGAAAAAGTCAGGAAAATTTGATACTCATACACCATCTAATTAATGACAAGAGAACTGTATGCTCTTTTTCTGCAAATACACGAGTTTTTACACATATGACAACATGATGGAAAACAAGTTAGCTTCAAAGTAATATATGAAAGGTTTATATGAACATAATCAGCATATTTTTTTATAAATAAAATATCTTTTGAAAAGTGATTTAATCGCTGCTGATTTGACTCAACACTGTACTATTAATTGTTTTCTACAGCTGGTCTTTATTTTTTGGGCATGTCATGGAATATACTTGTGTAAAAGTAACTGGCGCCATTTTTACAGACGGAGATCCTTCGTAATTATGTTGCCTGATGCACGTGAACATCTTTTGCTACAGATATTATTTTTGTGAATTCTCACCTGTAATACAACGCTGCACTTTGCTTACCACGGCTGGAATACGACTTATTGCAAGTCTCTTTCTGAATGATCCTAGGAACCTAAGTTAATCCATATTCATTTGTTTTACAGTTTCCGTAAGAAGTATAGTATTATTTTAACTGGACATCGTTCTGTGTCAGACCAATACAACAATCAATAATTTTGATTGCACTTAACAAATACAAAACTAAGTTTTGTGAATAAATAATCTTATCGTGTCTAATACTTAAAGAACAATCCGTTAATACGTGTGATATTGAAACCGATATCGATCTTAACTACAACATTCTTTAGAGACTGCGTACATGATCACAGTTAGAAGAACACAGTTATATGATGCTACGTTTCAATATCACAGCTCATGCAATCATATAGGTTAAAACACAAAGTCTTATGTTAGCCTTACAAGACAAACCTAAAGATGCATGGCAGTTAAGCTGACTGGTAGAATGTTGCTGCTGCCATGTGTGAATGAAGACTTCAACAAAGTGATTTCATAATAACCAAGGTTAATGTAGTTTATACTATGGTAAAATAAGATAATAAAGTCAGAATTATCCTACACTTATTGAAGGTACATTTTAAATAACATTGACCAAAAATAAAATGTGTTAAAAGATATTCCAATGGATCTTGTAGGTTTCAGGTATCACTTTTTGAGTAAAACAGATCACAATCCAATTTTAAGTTAAGGCATATTTCAGCACAAAAACTATATTTAACTTTAGTATGAATATCCAATAAAAATGAGATACTTGTTTAAACTTAAAATATAGTTTAAGAGAAAAAACAATTAAATTTTACAATTAACAGCATCTTTACGAGGTAAGCGACCACATAAATTTTTTGAATGTTGTTAAAATATTCTTACAACAGGAGTGTAGTCCCCAGTTGCTGAAGTGACATATCACTTGCTAAACGTTTTTCATTTACAAACCAAAGTATTTTAGTATCTTTAACTTTATTTACTTCTTGTGGCCAATTTTTTTAACATACTAAATCATGCTTATCAGTAGACTTAATTCAAAATATTTTCTTGTCAAAAGGATATTCATATGAGATGCACAGTGTTCATTATGTTAGAGATTTTGAGAATGTTTAAAAGGTACTCTATCACTGTTTACTTGTGCATTATTAGGAAAAACAAAACAAAAAAGCTATTCTGAAGGTTATGTGCAGTATAAGTACTATAAATTTTAAAGTCCAGTTTTATATTCTCATTTTTTATCATGAGAAAACCATTTCAAAGTTCTTGTTACATACTGTGAATAGTTTAGGTCAGATAATCTCATTTTCCCTCCAATAAAGAAATTGCATAGTTAATTAAAAAAATTACTGGATATCCATATATATATATATATATGTGTGTGTAAAACATTTTTAAGTGCTTTTTAAGCAAAATTTAACAATACCTTTTCCTAGCTTCATCTTTTCATTTTTACTGCACTCTAACAAAAGGGGCAAGAATGTTGCCTTATTTTAGAATAAACAATGTACTCAAAAATATGTGAAGAGATGGCAGGAAGTTTTTAATTACATTGTAGCATTTGTAATAAATTAACTTTAGTTCTTATAACACTAAAAGTTAACTTTAAACGATCCCTTCTGAAAACACTTTCAAAAGTTTAAGGAAGTATCATGGGATAAATACCCTTGGGTAAACAAGGATATCAGAAGAACCGAAGCACATTTTCCACAGAAATACAGAAGCATATTTTTATATTTTCCTCTACTTTTATGGAAAGTACAGCATATCCACATATATTATGATTACTAACCAAAACAGTAAGGCTTTATGACAGCTATTGTCTGTCTTAATAATTAATCAAAAATAACTTGGCACAGTTAAGGTACAACTGGCTTATAAAATACTTTATAAACATTATATAAGAAATAATTCCTGTGTGTGTGTGTGTGATCATTGGTTAGAGAGATATTTATGTAATACTTTAACAATATTTGTATGTCTTACAATTTGCAATAGCTAAACTTATTTAACTCTTAATTTAACAATACAGGTTTCATGTATTATAAGTATCTCATTATCAACAATATTAAAGAGTTTGTGGAAAGATTTTGTTAAAACATTTTTTCAAAAACAAGGTTTAGATACTTTATGAGTTATGGGAATAACTCTGAAGTAGCACGATAATTTGAAGTTTCAAGGACAGTTGTGGTACAGAGACAAAAAAAACCTTTGTAGTTATGGTTTTATAATTCACCTGAAGCTACTGTCAATTCACACCTGAAATAAGTCTGTTCTTATTTTCATTCTTATGAATGGCTATTTGTAAGGTAGACTTGTGTCAAGCAAAGGAAAACTTTAGGAATACATAAGATCCAAACAACATTTGTATTAGACAAAAAAATGTTTTGACTAAATACAAACTAGATTTAGTACTTCACATTTACTAGCAACCACAGCAAGCTGTTAATTAGTTACTACATCTAAAGGAAGAGTATGTTACACAATAAACTCAACTTCACTGTAGAAAAGTTTTTGTGGTGTCATCCATTTTCAACCAAAGGTTGTATTACTTTTACTGAAATAGTGACTCTTAAAAAAAATAAGTACAATTTGGTGCAATTCCTAGAGAGTTGGAATTTCATTTTATTCATAATAATAAAGTAATAGTACTTGTGTAAATATATTACCCATTAACTTCTAATAAAAATAAAAGCCCAACAAATTAGTTTTGAAACTGATGCAGCACATAGAAAGTACATTATTATAAATATAGCTGCAACCCATTTATTTGAAAGAAATAAGTATTGATTATTCAGTAAAATAAATATTATCACAGCAAATCAGGCTTCTGCTCTTTTATAAAACTAATTTTCATTGTAAATATTTATATATATATGTTAATAAACACTTCTCAATTCTCACAGTTAAGTACATAAATACATATTATATCTGTTACTTTTTTAAAAGAACTTATTTTACTCCAAATTCTTCCAAACTTTTGTTAAACTAATGTGTTATGGTATTTACTACCACATAAGCAGTTTTTATAAGAACAATTTCTTACGTAATGAACTGTGTGTGGTTAATTACGTCTTATTATTTAATGGCTATGCTAAAGCAGAGGCACGGTATCACAAATATTAAACTTAACTACCAGCTCACATCATTTTACAATTCTGACACATCAAGTTGACCTGCTCCATGTTCAGCTTTTTCCTTTTTCTCTACTGAAGATGACTGTTTATCTTCTAAGAATACCTGTACATCTTTTGACCCCAAAATATCCTGTTTATCCCACGATCCAACAAAATCCAGAGCTTCTTCATGCTTTTGTGATTCTTTATGCACTGATTCTGCATCACTTGCTTCTTTTGTTATGTCTTTATCTTCTTGTTGATGTATGTCCTTAACTACGATCATTTCTTCATGATCTGAATTACCTGTGGTAAACTTTTCCAATTTTATTTCTCCAGATGAATCAAGTAAAGTAGCCTGTTGATCAGTTGATGATATGTTCCTTACAGTTTCATTAGTTGATTTCTGACAAGCATAAGGGGTTGTTACTTTATCAAGTGTTGTGTTTGTCAAAGAATCAATCATTACATAACTTGAAGCTGTATTTTTTATGGGCCCCAGGAACTGTCCTTCTGGTTCCTGTAATTGATTTAGAAGTTATGAGAAATATTATAATCCAGCATAACAAATAGGGATTAATCTTGAAATTTACAAAAAGAAGAAAGTGACGTGTGCTTAATGAAATTTTTGCTTTTTCTATAAAACTTTGGAATGTGATAAGAATGAAGAACAGTGATGTAAGATTACAATTTTTTTTTACTGAATATATTGGAAGTGCATTACAAATAAGAATATTTAAATTTTTCCAAACTAACAGATTTTTCAATGTCTAACCAAAAACCCCTTAATTTCTTAGTGTTGGTGAAATTTGTATTATTACAAGAATATTGATTAAAAATTAAATCTAGATATTCCAATTATAAAACAATGTGTATTCTACAGCTTCCAAAGTAAAGCCAGTTCACTTCTAAGTCTTTGCTGTTTGTATATGTATTTACAGCTTTTAAACTATAGCAGGTTTACATATGCCACACTGTCTTCAAAGTCTTTGTGGTTGGTATGTGTATTTATAGCTTTGAAATTAAAGCAGGTTTACATATGCCACACTGTCTTCAAAGTCTTTGTGGTTGGTATGTGTATTTATAGCTTTGAAATTAAAGCAGGTTTACATATGCCACACTGTCTTCAAAGTCTTTGTGGTTGGTATGTGTATTTATAGCTTTGAAA
>NW_013672215.1:15112-18559 GCF_000517525.1 Limulus polyphemus
ATGGAAATTCCAGAAAAAATGACTTGAAACTAGTGAAGTATCTACTGAAGAAAAAATTGACCTTATAGAACCAGTTCAAATGCCTGCTACTGAAGAAGACATTATGAAAATTCCAGAAAAGATGCTTGATGAAACTAGTGAAGTATCTACTGAAGAAAGAATTGACCTTATAGAACCAGTTCAAATGCCTGCTACTGAAGAAGACATTATGAAAATTCCAGAAAAGATGCTTGATGAAACTAGTGAAGTATCTACTGAAGAA
Organism: Limulus polyphemus; assembly: GCF_000517525.1. NCBI lineage: Eukaryota > Metazoa > Arthropoda > Merostomata > Xiphosura > Limulidae > Limulus > Limulus polyphemus. Next base: position 15,375 of record NW_013672215.1, read on the forward strand.
AAATTTGTGGTTGGTATGTGTATTTATAGCTTTGAAATTAAAGCAGGTTTACATATGCCACACTGTCTTCAAAGTCTTTGTGGTTGGTATACAGGCTGATATTAAGGTATTCAGTGCTATTAGCTGCAAGGAAGATGCTGCTGCTTTATAAAAAGAATTGCATTATTTGATGAGCATGGTGAAAAAAGGGCACATGATTTAATTATAATAAGTACAAGTCAATTAGAATTTTGATGGAAATATCCCTAACAAATGTATGAAAGAAAATCTTGATGTTTTGGTTGATCATCTCCTAAGTCATCCAAGCATTGTGCTGTTGCTAGTGGTAAGGCAAATAGGATTTTAGATCTTGGGCTCCTTATCTTTGGAAGAACATTAAATTTTTTGTAAAGAGTTCAGAGAATGACTACAAGGATAATAATTGTGATGGGAATGTTGTCATATGAAAGCAGTATAAGAGTATGAAATAGTTTTCTCTTGAAAAATGAAGAGTTAGAGAGGATGTCTATTTCAAACATACAATGAGAATCTAATTATATTCAAGATAATATGAATGTGGTACAGGGTGTTTCAAAAATTGTCATTGTCAATTAGCATGTCAAGCCTATCATTAAATGAATCTCAAGAAGCTTCTGTTCAGATCATTGTTCATCACAATATTCTGTGCACTGACAAGTTTCATTCAAAACACTAATTTTCTTGTTGACAGAAGTGAAAACAAAGGTAGTTTTAAGAAAAGCTCTTTCGGCTTCAAACACCCTTTTCTATATCTCCAAACTTTCCTGAATAAAAAATTATGATTCTCAGTGTGAAATATATGCTCCCCTAGAACAAGTACAATTTTAAATATGGGGTTTTCTTACTAATCATCCTTAATAACTATTACTACTAACAATTTATTAGCCATACATATTATATTTTTTTTTATTAAATAAGCAATTTTGATGTTTATGCATTTTTCTTACAGATTTACATGGTAAGATATGTCAGTAATATTTGGACATTGTCAAAAAACAAAAATATCTGGACATTATTTTATCTTATACATAAAACTGTATCCTTATTCTCAATTTCAAGGAACTAACTCCATGCTGCATTAAACATTTCAAATTTTACTTGCATGTAGTACGTGAGTATGCCCCTAAGTGTTCATTTCCTTGGAGATCAGAAGAAAGTCATGTACAGTATAAAATACTAAAACATTGTAAGAACTTGGGTTGTTAATAATCTCATCTTAACAACACTAGTGTTTTGAAACTAAGCTACAGGCTTGAGATTGATAACTGGTTGTCACAAGAACAAGGCCCATAGTTTACCATACAAACAGATAAAGAAACTAAGGACAAACGTATAATACACAAAAAAGTTAGGATTTTTGTCACTAATGTACAAATTTTAGGCCCATAAAACTGTCAAAAATAAAACTAGCAACCACCAGACTATGTATAATCAACAGATAGAAACATCTTTCCAGTAATGATGCAGGCTTAGTGCACAGTCACAGGTAAACTAACAAACATGAGAGCTCTTGTTCCAGAGAAAAACAGTGTACAGTCACATACATACAAAGGAACCCAACCCTAGGATATGGGAGCAGAAGTATCTCTACAACACAGAAGGGGCTGAATAATGTGTTGTTCTTGCAATGTCATAAGGAGTGAATATATTCACTGGATTGAATAATGTGTTGTTCCTACACTGTCAAAAGGAGTGAATATATTCACTGGATTGAATAATGTATTGTTCTTACACTGTCATAAGGAGTGAATATATTCACTGGATTGAATAATGTGTTGTTCTTACACTGTCAAAAGGAGTGAATATATTCACTGGATTGAATAACGTGTTGTTCTTGCACTGTCATAAGAAGTGAATCTATTCACTGGATCTTAACAGTTGCCAAGATCTTCATCACAGCTAACAACACAAGAAAGTTTCTTTAGCAACTATAACTATTTTAAGTTTGTGGTTCTATCTGAGAACTCCAAGGTAGAATCTACCTTGCTCACTACGGTTATATGTACATGTAAATTGACTTACAGGCAATTCACTTCAACTTCAAAAGATGTGTAAATTTCAGCATCTTTGAAAATTTGTAATTTCAACTATTTAGAAGTAAATAAAATAGCATTTTATAGAAAATTACTAGTCAAGAAACATTACTTATATTATATATCAGTAGCATGCAAAATGCAATTATATCTACATAAGCCTGATACAAAAAAGTTTTCTGGGGAATGCCCCACCCCACCCCAACTTGAGGCTCACTCCAACACCTGTGGCTGTAATATAAGTAATGTAAGTTTAGAACGTACTCTTGTTACACCAGATTCCAGTAAGTTGTTGCCAGTCGCATTACTTCCCTTAATACCATCACCAGACTTCAAGATGATACAGCCAGTGGCATCTCTTTTCTCATCATCATTTAATATCTTTACATCTTTCTGTATACTGGATACTACAGCTTCAAATGATATTTTCTCAGATTCTGTAGTGATTTCTTCATGATTATCAGTTCTTAATTTCTGGCTGGGTTCTAGACCTGATTCAACTTTCTCTTCAGATATATAGATAGGTTCTTCTGATGTTTTTTCTGGAACTTCTTTAACCAATACTTGTAAGTATTGTACAGCGGATTCAACTTTCTCTTCAGATGATATATTGGCAAGTTCATCTATTTTATCCAAAATGCCTTCAACATCTGGCTCTTGAACTGATTCTATAAGTTCAACGACTTTGAAGACAGTGTGGCATATGGTAAACCTGCTTTAGTTTAAAAGATGTAAATACATATACCAACAGCAAAGACTTTGAAGACAGTGTGGCATATGTAAACCTGCTTTAATTTGAAAGCTGTAAATACATATACAAACAGCAAAGACTTTGAAGACAGTGTGGTATATGTAAACCTGCTTTAATTTGAAAGCTGTAAATACATATACAAACAGCAAAGACTTTGAAGACGGTGTGGCATATGTAAACCTGCTTTAGTTTAAAAGATGTAAATACATATACCAACAGCAAAGACTTTGAAGACAGTGTGGCATATGTAAACCTGCTTTAATTTGAAAACTGTAAATACATATACAAACAGCAAAGACTTTGAAGACAGTGTGGTATATGTAAACCTGCTTTAATTTGAAAACTGTAAATACATATACAAACAGCAAAGACTTTGAAGACAG
>NW_013672215.1:18965-23808 GCF_000517525.1 Limulus polyphemus
CCATAATGTCTTCAGCAGTTGAAATCTGGGCTGATTCTACTTGTTCAATTCTTTCTTCAGTAGATAATTTACTAGTTTCATCAAGCATTTTTTCTGGAATTTCCACAGTTTCTTCTTCAGTAGCAGGCATTTGAACTGGTTCTACAAGGTCAATTCTTTCTTCAGTAGACACTTTACTTGTTTTATCAAGTGCTTTTTCTGGAATTTCCAGAATGTCTTCTTCAGTAGCAGGCATTTGAACTGATTCTGCATGTTCAACTTTTACTTCAGTATATACTTCACTAGTTTCAAGCATTTTTTCTGGAATTTCCATAATGCTTTCAGCAGTTGAAATCTGGGCTGATTCTACTTGTTCAATTCTTTCTTCAATAGATAGTTTACTAGTTTCATCAAGCATTTTTTCTGGAATTTCCACAGTTTCTTCTTTAGCACCAGGCATTTGAACTGGTTCTACAAGGTCAATTATTTCTTCAGTAGACACTTTACTTGTTTTATCAAGTGTTTTTTCTGGAATTTCCATAATGTCTTCTTCAGTAGCAGGCATTTGAACTGATTCTATATGTTCAACTTTTTCTTCAGTAGATACTTCACTAGTTTCAAGCATTTTTTCTGGAATTTCCATAATGCCTTCAGCAGTTGAAATCTGGGCTGATTCTACTTGTTCAATTCTTTCTTCAGTAGATAATTTACTAGTTTCATCAAGCATCTTTTCTGGAATTTCCACAGTTTCTTCTTCAGTAGCAGGCATTTGAACCGGTCCTACAAGGTCAATTCTTTCTTCAGTAGACACTTTACTTGTTTTATCAAGTGTTTTTTCTGGAATTTCCATAATGTCTTCTTCAGTAGCAGGCATTTGAACTGATTCTATATGTTCAACTTTTTCTTCAGTAGATACTTCACTAGTTTCAAGCATTTTTTCTGGAATTTCCACAGTTTCTTCTTTAGCAGCAGGCATTTGAACTGATTCTAGAAGTTTAACTTTTTCTTCAGTAGATACTTCACTAGTTTCAAGCATTTTTTCTGGAATTTCCATAATGCCTTCAGCAGTTGAAATCTGGGCTGATTCTACTTGTTCAATTCTTTCTTCTGTAGATAATTTACTAGTTTCATCAAGCATTTTTTCAGGAATTTCCACAGTTTTTTCTTTAGCAGCAGGCATTTGAACTGGTCCTACAAGGTCAATTCTTTCTTCAGTATACACTTTACTTGTTTTATCAAGTGTTTTTTCTGGAATTTCCATAATTTCTTCTTCAGCAGTTGACATTTGAACTGATTCTATAAGTTCAACTTGTTCTTCAGTAGATACTTTACTAATTTCATCAAGCGTTTTTCCTGGAATTTTCAAAATGTCTTCTTCAGCAGCAGGTATTTGAACTGATTCTACTTGTTCAATTATTTCTTCAATAGATAATTTACTAGTTTCATCAAGTGTCTTTTTTGGAATTTCCATAACATCTTCAGCAGCCGACATTTGGGCTGATTCTAATTCTACAAGTTCAACATTTTCTATCGTAGATATTTTCCTAAGTTCTTCAGAGGTCTTTTCTGGAATTCCAACAATGAATGCTTGACTTGATTCTACTGGAGCTTTGACATTTTTCTCAGATAATTTATTAGTAAAACAAATATATTCTTCAACAGCTATTAATTGTTCTGAACCAATAGGTTTAACCTCCTCAACTGGCATCTTACTAACTTCAGAAGTTTCTATTAGTTTTGCTTCTGCAACAGGTTCACTTTCTTCATGAGATAACTTTTTTTCTAGAAATTCAGTAATATCTTCAGAAGTTTGTGTTTTTACTAGGTTTGCATCTTGAGAAAGTGGTACTTCAGTTGCTTTTCCAATATATGGGTCTAGATGAGCTTCTGCCAAGTCTTTATTTTCTACCTCTAAACTTTCAGAGCTTTCCAATTCAGATGAAAGCAATTCAGGTTTCACAGTTTCAAGATCTTTAGTTGTTTCGGTAATAAACACCGCTGATTCTTCACTTTTGATTTCATCATACCCCGATAGTTTACTTCCTTCACTCTCATCTTGATCAGACTGTAAATGTTCTACATTAGAGATAAGACCCTTCTCCAAAGTTTGTTTTCCAATAACTGGTGTTTCTTCAGCTACCTGAAACCAAAATCCATATGATAAATTCAAATCAATATTTTCTACTGAAATAAGAAAAAATACTTTCAAATTATCAAAATTACAAACTGAAGAAGTAAATTATATGTAGAAAGAAAGATACTTTTCAACTGATCCTTATTTTTTTCTAGAAAATGTTAGTAAATTTTAGTCCTAGCCCCTTTTGAAGGAATTGCAGTACCTCTCTTTTTTAGCATAATTATTAATTTTATCATTTATATATGACTTTGGTCTGCTTGTATGCGAGGTTTCTGTGGTTATCATGGTAGTTTTGTGCTTTCCTAATACAACCTTAAATTGTCTGAAACTTTCTAAAACGTTGAGAGGGTTCTTTTAGGCATATCACTTCTTTACACTGTAATAATAGTAATGTACTATCCAATCAAAACTTAACCAATTAACCCTTAATCACTATGGTTAAGTCTAGTATTTATTACACCACCTCGTACATGGTACTTTGATAACTTTGTTTTGAATTTTGTACTAAAGGGGTATTTGCACTAGCCATCCCTAATTTAGCAGTGATAGACTAGGAGGAAGGCAGTTAGTCAATACTACCCACTGCCAACTCTTGGACTACTCTTGTACTCATGAATAATGGAAATGACCATTACATTATAATGCTCCCATAGCTATAAAGGTGACCATGTTCAATGACAGAGATTAGAACTCGTAACCTTCAGATATCCAAAGATGCAAGAATTCAGGACTAAATCTTTAACTAAACATAATCAATATATATAGTAATGGAAAAATAAAAAAGGGAAACTTATAAAACAGAAAGTGGTAAGTGGGGAATATATATTTTAATGTTCTGGGTTGGAACGTTCTTCCTCTAATAATTTTAAACCAGAGGAAGGGTGTCATGCCTCAAACTGTTGTAAATATTAAATCATTTACTGATCATTTACCAGTTTTTGTGTTGCAAGTTTTCTTCCTTTTTTGTTTGAACTGTATTAATTCTTTCAACGCAGACTCGGTCAATTTGACCAACCATGTGACCTCTTTGTACTTGTTCAAAGCCCTTATAGATTTGATACTACTAACTTTTAATATAGTTTGTATATCTTAATGAAATTTGGCAGTCTTTCACATACAAAAAATCATATTTTTTAGTGAAGTAATTTTAATGAACTAAAAATAGATTTGTCCCTGAATATATCAAGTATTTGTTTTGAATAGTCTGTGTGTAATCTCTAAAACCTCCTAAATACATTTCAAATGTTTGTCTCAGCAAAACTTTATTTTATCTGTAATTTTCTCTATCCTAACTCTGTACAAGGTAAGTCAATTTAACTAAACCAGTAAAAGCCAAAAAAAAAAAAAAAAATCACTTGGGGAATGTGCAACTTGCTTTACGCTATCGAATTACATTACCCACGAGCTACTCGTGTGCATGCCTCGTGAAATATTTTTATTTTATTATTATTATTGTTTATCTTCCCTAATCTAACCTAAAGAGATCCCTATTTTTACATTTTAATTACTTTTATAATAATAAATAAACATGAAAAAACAAGAAATAAAGTATTTACCCAATCTTCTTTTTCTTGCTGTTGATTGTCAATGACACTTAACCCTACTTTATATATATATCACTAAATTTTTTATTTAATTAAATAATGCAAAGAACATAGACAATGCAAAAGTAGACAATTTCCCTAACTCTGAAAATTTTTCTGGCTTCCTAACTATGCGACACTGAGTCATTACAAATTCATTCAAGCTAGTCATTAACTTTCCCACAAGAATGAACCATGTATTATAATAATGAAATTGATGCTTATCTGTTCAGAACACAATGTTATACAAAATGTGATTTGATAGATGAAAATATTGACTTTCTATTAGTTAAAAGTAATATATAACTAAACATAAGAGAGAACTATTAACATCCTGAAAGAGAGGATGTGACAGGAGGGGTCTGATTTTCTATCTGATAGCTCTGTAACCAAACAAAATTTAAGGCTATAAAAATCATGGTTTGTCTGAACAATGACGATTTTATAGTGAGTAATTTACATTTAATTTCATAGTTACTGGAGGGGTGCTGGATAAAATAGAGAAGATACCTATAGAAAATGTGTCACACTTCAGGAAATTCAGGATATTTTTCAATATTGACTTGTATACTATTAAAATATGGATTATTAACTAAGATTTTATGCTATATTAATTGGTATAACAAACAAAAAGTAGTTTAATAAAATTTTGAATGTAAGACACAAAAACCTTGTATCATGCACAGTAAGGGATACTCAAGGTGATAGGGATAATTAATTAAATGAACATTTTGAAAAACACTGTGCAAGAATATAAACTAAGCCATAAACGTTTAATTTAGCATTCTTTTAACAGTAAAAAGAGATAAAAGAATGTAACTTCCATACAACAAACCTTTACTTCAATATTCTTTCCTAATTTAGTGGATACTTCTGACAGTGCTTTCTTTAAGACATCAGCAACTAAAAGGGAAAGCATAACTCTCACATTTACAAGTACAAGAAAATGAAATGTAAAAAGTTCCATAATCCTTCATAAATATTATATTACAAATATAAAACAAAACCATGAAGACAAGGTTTTTTCTAGTACAGTTTGGAAAATGAGCCTACTAACAGAAAATGGAACAGTGTGTGTGTGTGTGTGTGTGTGTGTGTGTGTGTGTGTGTGTGTGTGTGTGTGTGTGTGTGTGTGTGTGTGTGT
>NW_013672215.1:24729-42003 GCF_000517525.1 Limulus polyphemus
GTGTGTGTGTGTGTGTGTGTGTGTGTGTGTGTGTGAAAAGCATTTGTGAATACAAAGGCGCTGTGACATTAAAGTTTTTATATTTTATGAGACATAGTAGAATATACTTTTAACAAAATAGTTTCTACAATTTTATATCTATCCACTTTAAATTGATCTTTCTGATGTTCTTCTGTATTGCTGCTTAACACCATATCCACTTTACACATACAAACCTGCACTGCTTAGCCTGATATCCACTTTACACATACAAACCTGCACTGCTTAGCCTGATACCCACTTTACACATACAAACCTGCACTGCTTAGCCTGATACCCACTTTACACATACAAACCTGCACTGCCTGATACCCACTTTACACATCTAAATTTGTGCTGCTTAGTCTGATAATAATTTTCTCTATTTTTAACACATCCATTTCTTACATTTGCTTTTAATCTATAATTACAAGTGAATAATAGTTCACCTTGCTCGTTTCCATAATCTTCCAGTGTTTTCTTCTTTTTACTATCCACTTCTTGATGTGGAGAGTCAAACTCTCTCTCATGATCAGTGGAAATGTCTGCTTCTTCTTCACTTGAGTTTTCTTTGAGAACAAACTGCAAACATTTGAGAAATTAAGTAATACAGTAAGAGAAAACAGCTAAAAGTTACTCAATATTCAACAATTATATTGCAAAAAATATTGTTGTGGGCTATATTTTTTTAATTTTTGATGTCATTGTTTAATAACGTTTTTTTTTAGGTGATGGATCAACAAAGAAATGAACTTGAAGTTTAACTGCTACATATCTGCTTCTGTGGAATTCATACATTACTCCACAAAACTTGACTTTAAGGCTTGTCTCAAACTAAGATTTTTCAGTCTTCACTGGAATAGTTTGAAGATTGAAAATTGGACATTTGAAAAACTGGGTGAAGAGGTTTGGAGAGGGTTCCCATCTTTCAAAAACTGTGGCCAGATATTTTGCACACTAAAAAGCACATGATGCATTATCATGCCCTTTACAGTATTTTACTTTGAACAAAATTCCAGTATAATAATACAGGACAATTCTACATCTGTAAACCTCACACAGTAATCAGATAATTACAACACTAAGATGCCATTGAAGGTTCTTCGCTGGGCAGGTCCAATGTAAAATGTCGGAGGAGGAAGGAGACCTATGATACATCCGAATCTGTGGTATAAGCAAGGCCGTTATAATTGGGGAGCACTGTATGCAGAAGGTTCATTTGATGCTTAAAACACAACATTCTGAGGTAGGGGTACTAACTGGTGTCTAGAAATAGGCATTTGTCACATCACTCCCTTTTACTGAGCTTCCACTGTATCCAGACTTTTGTTTGAACAGAAACAAACTAATGTACACTTAGCTTATTTACAGAATTTACTCACTAACCAACTGATAATGAACATGCTGACTAACATATTAATTGAATCACAGACAAACAGACACTAATTCTCAATGTCTCACACCAACTGGCAATTAACTGATTAATTCATTAACTCACTCAGTTTAGTATTTTTATATTGTACTTGTTTTCTACTTAATTCAGAAAGCTTCCAGATTCTACAGAGGCCTAAACTTTCACAAAATTTCTAAAATTCACCATTTTACTTATGAAAAAAAAACAACAACAAACAAACTACTGAACAACAACATTAAAATTATAAAAATATAACCCAAAACAACATCAAATATTCACTACATCTTATAATATCAACTGTTGTTCAAGAAACAAATCCACAATATTGAAACTTTGTCTTCAACATATGTAACACTCAGTTCTATCACACTATATCTTACATTGTTTTTTTGCCATTTCATTCATCTATTAAACTTGCATTCAGACAAGCAGCTTAAAGTGATGTGAAAAGTATGGATTGTACCTGCTATCAAACAGTCACTGGGAAATAATCCAAGTCTTTGTTTGTTAAATGTGATGGTTTATTTAAATATTAATTATATTCTAAAATTGAACTTAAGTTTCTCAGTGTTCTTAAGTCTTAAAAATAGAAGTACACATAAAACTTAAGATTTATATTTTGTTTAAGTGTTTTACATTTTACCATGCAAGTTATATTTTAATTCTTTGAACATTTTATGTGTCTTTTCTATTAAGATATTAAAAACAAATTAAGTTTTTTGTAGTTTGAGCTTGTCTGAAGTTTCAAAGAAATCATATATAATTTATTCTATACATTGATACTAATATCTGTTGCATTTTATTCTACTTTAAGTTATGCTGAATCAACCATTTTCCACAATGTGTTTGTTAGCTCAGTATAAATTATATAAATAACATGGTCAATCCAGAATATAAATACCTTTTTAGATGCATATACTCCAACACAAACCTAAGCATTTAACCTTTCACATCTATCATTTTATTCCACTGCACCAAAAGTTATGCTGGGTATCAACAGGTCACTACAGTGTGTTTGTTGATTCTGTATAGATCACAATTAACACAAGAGCTATAGGATATAAATATCTTTTTTTTATCCTGACCTTACATACTTAAGAAGTGGCCACTTTTGCTTGCTCCCTTTTCAACTCTGGCTGTTGGCCAATTTTTTTTGGTAAGGTCATCCTCAAATACTATGGTGCACTGAGAACTAACCAGATACACTAGTGGTCATATATTTACACCAGATGTGCTATTGATCTGTGGAAATTTAAGTTGGAACTTGTCATTTTCTGTGGGGACATAAGTTGTGGGTGAACATTACATGTCCATCTTTTTTATGGGGACGAAAGATGTGGTTGAACATACACGTCTGTATTTTCTGTGTGGACATAAGATGTGATTAGACAGTGAAACAGTCTTAATTATGAGTAACAGAAAAACTTCAAAATACTTATATGCCCACTCTGCTCCAGGTCATCAGTTTAGGTTCCCTCATTGCAAGTGGTTTTGTTTTTTTTCTTCTTTGTCCCAGCCAAAACACGTGATGAGGTTTGGTCTGCTTGGTGATATTACCAAGCATCAGACAGAACTATCATGTACCATGCCTAGTCTATGGAGTTACTACCATTTAAAATATATAATGCTATATATATTAATGTACCTAATATTATAAATATCTAGAAAACATACTGAATTATCTAAATTTAATACATTAAATTACTATAAGTTACAGAAACTCGTACAAACTTTTGTCTTATTTGACATAGACAAACGTGTACTGGCCAACCACAACTTATGTCCAAATAGAAAAAGACGGACATGTAATGTTCACCCACAACTTATTCCCACACAGAAAAAGACGAACATGTAATGTTCACCTACAACTTATGTCCACACAGAAAAGACAGACATGTAATGTTCATCCACAACTTATGTCCCCACAGAAAAGGTGGACATGTACTATTAAACCACTACTTATGTCACCACAGAAAAGGTGGACATGTACTATTAAACCACTACTTATGTCACCACAGAAAAGGTGGACATGTACTATTAAACCACTACTTATATCACCACAGAAAAGACAAACGTGTACTGGCCAACCACAACTTATGCCACCACAGAAAAGGTGGGCATGTACTATTAAACCACTACTTATATCACCAAAAGAAAGATGGAAAAATACTTATTATACCATAATTTACCACTCTACTAAATAGCCTACTTAAATATTGATGTATCTGCTACTGAATAATGAGTGTTCATAGAGGGGCACTCATGACAAAGAGATGTAATGGGGGAAGAAGAATTTGAGTCATAATAATACCCAATTATGTTGTTCTGTGATAATACTTTATGGAAATTTTTTTTACTAATATACACAGAATGTGAAGAATTCTTGAAGGATAAAAATTTCAGCACAAAATTATGGTTGTATTTTTTTCACAATATAATAAAATTATTACCAATTTTTCTAAACTTTCATTCATAATCTGATCTAGTAAGTAGTGTTTACTAAGTACAGAACCTAAACTTTCTTTTAAAGCATTATTCGTGTAACAACACACAACAGAAAAGTAACCACCTCTAACTGAAAAGTCAAGATGCTCTAAAAAGTATTGGAGCTTTACTTGCCATCAGAATTTAATTGAAACATTTTAAACCCATAGTGTGAAAATCAAGATTAGATGATTACATCCACTTTGAAAAGTGACAGTTGAAAAAGAAAGATATGAGTGACAGACTTTTGTTCTATAGTTTAAACATCAGGAATGCCTATACTAAAATAAAAGATCTTGGAAAATGTAAAATACCTAACCTTGAAGAAAACATAAAAGAAAAACACTGCAACACCTAACATAAACACGGGGGTGGCTAACACCATAGCTCCTTTCTTCCTGGAGTCTGCTTGGAATGGAGAGGAACTCTGTAAAACAAGAAAATTAATAATTGGTAAAACAAATAGCATGGTACTGTTTTGTGGAAAAATCCAAAACTAATTTCTCAGATAGGAAAATGTCCCATGTTAAGCTCGTCTGTTTACATTCAGATATATGAAATTTAATAGTCTGGAGGGGGCTTGGATAGGTAATACAAGATTAACATAGTAACAAATGTATGTTTTGACAACATACCTGTTGTACATTTGTTATTATGTTTTGAAGTTTTTCTTTATTACCCATTCAAACTATCTCCAAACTTTGTCTGGAAGTGGGTTCCTCATCATGAAATAAATGAAATTTATAAAAATTACAAACTATACAGAAATCTTTTAAGACTGTGTATTAACTAAGACTTACTTCCAAATTGCATATATAATTCAAATTTTGATTCTTCTCATGGAAATAACTTAAAAGAAATAAACTTTTAGTTTTCATTCCATCACAAGAAAGACAACAATAACATGTCCTACTCTGCACGAAGAAAGAAAACATGGAAGTTTAAAAATTCTTACATTGGTTTTGGTATATTAGAATACTATTACTTAAGTTACGACTGTTTGAATTAGTTATATACCAGGTCATTGCCAACTAAAGTTTCTCTAAAATTGCCGATATATAGCTAACAGTAGCTACAACTACAAAGCTGAAGATCTGGCTTGGTGTACAATCCTAAATACAACAACACAACGGCCGGTTACTTGCCTAATAAGGCTTCAGATGCGGAATGCTATGTGGTAAACAAGTGTTAGAGAACAGCAACCATTCCAGTATGGTAACTTACTGTGGTGTTCCACTCGACCTGCTTCTCAGGTCGTGCCTGCCTAAACTGGAACATCCATGCTCGTTTAGTTGTCAACTTGAACTACTGAAATGACCTGTTTTGAACTCATGCCTCAGTATGAAATATCACTTAAATGGAAGGATGTTTGATTTTGTCAAAAATCCTATACAATATCAATACTAAAGGTAACCTAAAAGTTAAGATGACTTTCAGCATAATTCTTGTTTTTAATGTACTGCTGTAATTTAAGTCAGCATTATTTGAATAATTTAAATTTTCTCAAATATATTTGAGTATTTGTGTTTTGTATTTAGTCTATAAAACTATCCATTCCAATACATTATAGCTATTTAAATTTTTAAATATATCCTCTGTTTAACAAGCACACACTACATCCAAATAAAATGTCTTTGGCCACTTGCCAAAGCATGAGTTTGAACACAACACAAGGTTACAGTTAAAGGTACCAAGGCTAATTAAATGTATGGGTAAGACACTGGCCAGACAGAACCAATGACGCTCCATCTAGTGACAAAAAGATGTATGAATAATATGTACAATTACAGTTTTATTAAGCTTTACATCACACAAACTGGCAAGAGAATTCAAAGATGATCTTAAGTTAGCACATTAGAAAGCAAATTATATAAAATTAGAATAGATAGCAAGTACATGAACTGAAGTCAGGAATTTAAAATCAAATTACATACAAAGAATTAAAGCTAAATATGCAAAAAAGTCAATGCACAAAAAGTCATGGAAGTAGTATTGTATGTATTATATACATAACTTAAAGCAGACACACAAACATAATCAGAAAGTATTTATTATTGAATTTGCAGCTTTAAAGCATAAAACATGTAAGTGAATGTACATAAGGGTTTGATTATATCTTTATTGATGAGATTTTTAAATTGAGTACTAAAAACTGAAGTTCTTAAACTAATTTACCACTTTTAGTATATAAAAACATTAGAGTTTATATCAGTAAAATTTATGAAAATTTTGAGCTCTGTACATTGAATCATTTTGATGCAATGAGTTGCGTATGACTGAAGGGCACAATCATTATATGTACACTGAAACAGTTTCTATAATTATGTTGAAAGAACAGGCATACTGAAAAGAACTGTTTACTAAAAACATACATTAAACTCACCTCAGAATCAATCACTTGTCGAAAGTATGGCTTATATCCTTGGAACCCTTATGGAAGAATGTGGAAATAAACATTTTCATCATTGAATTGGATGGTAACATTTGATAAACTTGGACATTATATACCATGTACAAAATAAAAGTGCAAAATATTTGTTTATGATTATAAAATATTCCTGTTACAGATAATAGAAATTCAACTTCTGTGAAAAACTATGCATAATACTTTTTTGAAATACCATTATATAAAAATAGTAACACCCTAACTATACAGAAACAAGAACATTTTATTCCACTTATGCACAAGACAAAACAATACAAACAAAATCACTGTCTTAACAATGTTCTATAGAACACCTGGTTAAAATGGTTATCACTCATTATATTACCTTGTATATGTTATGCCTATACCTAATCTGTGAAAATAGCTCTGTATTGTATGGTTGCAACATCTATATTCCACACTGCTACACAAGTACATCAATTCTTAATTTTGTGTAACAATGTTCTAAAACTACACATGTACATTCCCAAGAAGATAAATAACTTCTTAATGTCCTGGAACAAAGTTCTAAGCTACACAGATTTATCTGCCCAAGGAAGACCAAGTTCTTAACCGAACACTTTTTCCGTGTAGTACTTCCCAGAAAAAAATACTTTAGCAAACGTTCTCTTGTGTGAATACTATGAGTACTAATTACTAGCACAAACAGCCGACCGTAAGACGCCGTTTCTCGTAGTGTTCTAAACTAAAAACTACGTTTGTACAGGAAGATAGCTATTCTTCTGGTGCTATCTGTACCACAGAACGCTGTTTACTGATATTGTCTAACACAAAACTAGTTAGGTTACTCATTACATGTAACAATGATTGTTGGTATGATCAGTTATGTATGACTACTGGCTAGTGTGACAAGTTGTGTATCGGTGTGGTCAGTTGTACTACTTGCCGACGTTATCCGTTAGTATTACACTATTTTGCCCACTACTTTGCCGACATTATCCGTTAGTATTACACTACTTTGCCGACGTTATCCGTTAGTATTACACTATTTTGCCCACTACTTTGCCGACATTATCTGTTAGTATTACTCTACTTTGTCAACGTTATCTGTTAGTATTACACTACTTTGTCAACGTTATCTGTTAGTATTACACTACTTTGCCGAAGTTATCTGTTAGTATAACACTACTTTGCCGACGTTATCTGTTAGTATAACACTACTTTGCCGACGTTATCTGTTAGTATTACACTACTTTGCCGACGTTATCCGTTAGTATTACACTACTTTGCCGACGTTATCCGTTAGTATTACGCTACTTACCATCGTTATCCGTTAGTATTACGCTACTTACCATCGTTATCCGTTAGTATTACACTACTTACCATCGTTATCCGTTAGTATTACACTACTTACCATCGTTATCCGTTAGTATTACGCTACTTACCATCGTTATCCGTTAGTATTACACTACTTACCATCGTTATCCGTTAGTATTACGCTACTTACCATCGTTATCCGTTAGCATTACACTACTTACCATCGTTATCCGTTAGCATTACACTACTTACCATCGTTATCCGTTAGCATTACACTACTTACCATCGTTATCCGTTAGTATTACACTACTTTGCCGACGTTATCCGTTAGTATTACACTACTTTGCCGACGTTATCCGTTAGTATTACACTACTTTGCCGACGTTATCCGTTAGTATTACACTACTTTGCCGACGTTATCTGTTAGTATTACACTACTTTGCCGACGTTATCCGTTAGTATTACACTACTTTGCCGACGTTATCCGTTAGTATTACACTATTTTGCCTACTACTTTGCCGACATTATCCGTTAGTATTACACTACTTTGCCGACGTTGTCCGTTAGTATTACACTACTTTCTCGACGTTGTCCGTTAGTATTACACTACTTTCCCGACGTTATCTGTTAGTATTACACTACTTTCTCGACGTTGTCCGTTAGTATTACACTACTTTCCCGACGTTATCAGTTAGTATTACACTACTTTCCCGACGTTATCTGTTAGTATTACACTACTTTGCCGACGTTATCTGTTAGTATTACACAACTTTCCCGACGTTATCTGTTAGTATTACACTACTTTCCCGACGTTATCTGTTAGTATTACACTACTTTCCCGACGTTATCTGTTAGTATTACACTACTTTCCCGACGTTGTCTGTTAGTATTACACTACTTTCCCGACGTTATCTGTTAGTATTACACTACTTTCCCGACGTTATCCATTAGTATTACACTACTTTGCCGACGTTATCCGTTAGTATTACACTACTTTCCCGACGTTATCTGTTAGTATTACACTACTTTGCCGACGTTATCTGTTAGTATTACACTACTTTCCCGACGTTATCTGTTAGTATTACACTACTTGCTGACGTTATCTAATACATGTATATTAGTGGTGATTTGTATTACCTATTATGTGATGACACTTTTTTAAAAGCATCTAATGTATAACAAACTTTTGAAGATCCTGCTATATTTTACAGCTACAAATAGCCTTCTGTGCACGTTTCTGTAAGCATTCACAATGTTTTCATTTGGAACTGTAGTTCTAGAAGATTTACATTCAAATACTTAGATTACTGTTGGTTTGTGAATACATATATAAGTAGGTAGATAGTTTGTTTCAGAGGTTTAAATGTTTATCAGAAAAAAATAAGCAAATAGTGGGCTTGGATCCAGGCCACAGATGCTGTTTTAAGCATTCTTGAAGCAGGGCATAGCCAAATACCATTTAACAGCTTTAACTGTTGTATTTTCAACATTCTGCCTTCCCCAGCTTTTTAAAATTGGTTTTATATTTAAGATTAATACACATAATAAAACAAACTGTGCATCTTACACTATGAAAAGCATAATCCACAATTTCTTTTGAAAATTGCTTAAAAGTAAAATACACTTTTTGCTGTTGCTGAAGCAGTACCTTAAATTAAATTAACTTTTTTTTTGGTTGTTGTTTCTTATGAGAAGTAAAAATTATAATTTTATAGTTAAACAGTTTGCTATAAATGAAACAAGTTCTTCTAATTTTTTAACAAGGCCTGTTTGTTGGAAAATTAATTTGGTGAGATCAAAAAATAAATAAACAATCTATACTACAAAATTTTGTATAGCAAGTACAAGGTGTATAAAAAAATTATCAAAAATAAATGTACTTAAACCATAACAGAGAGTAGCAGGTACAGTTTGTACTTAAGATTCTCAAAAATAAATATGCTTAGAATACAGAAATCTGACTGGCAGGTACAGTTTATACCTAAGATTATCGAAAATATTACATAAAATAATTTTTTTTCTTATAAAATGTTTAAATTAATATAATCTATATTAAACAAAAATAAAAATATTTTTGTCATAATATACTTATTTCCTACTGCTATTACTTAATGTTTGATGCTAGGAGCTACCTGTGATGAATAAATATAAAACAAATAAGGAAAACTATCATATCGCATATTTAAAAAACTAGTTACACGCAATGAAACTTTTTAACGTTAACATTTTCCTTAACCAAAATTTTTTTTTTATAGATACTCACCTCCCACACAGATTATCTTCCTCATGTATCTGTCAAAGAAATTTGCATGCCACTGGCCTTGAGGCAACTCCCATCTACTTTCATGTCATTTTACATCAATTGTGCCACTGCATGATGTCATGCAATGAAACTCCACCAATAGGAGGGTGATGCATCTCCATATGCACTAACTCTCTTTATGTATTTACGTTTGTGAATCTTCATTTTTTGACAATGCAAATAAGAAAATGTGCATCAAAAGTGAAGATCGGTGAGAATGTGTGTAGGGGTGAGTATCAATTGTAAATACATTTTTTGGGCAGGAAAATATTAACTTCTGAGATAACTCACCTCAACACACAGAATATTTAGAATCCCATGTTGATAAGGTGGAGGGACCCGTGAAAAATTTAACTAGATGAACAATCTTTGGAAAGTGTCTGAAGGATGCCTATGGGGTGTGACACCCAATGGCAGGGTCTCCAAAGGGGCACACCCATGCAAGACAGCATCTTGTCTCATCTAGGGTATACTCTTCACCCGTAACAGAAAAACAATAGGCAAAGAAGCCAGAGTTGTTTCACAAGGGACAGGCAGAATTGGTACATGGCTTTCCAAGTACTTGAACACGTTGCCACTCAGCCAATGTGTTGTGTGATTAAGGCGTATTCAGGCTGTACTTTGTGTTCTCACTTCAACTCTACCATCAGATTTGACATGTCAAAACTAGCTGCAGAAGGAGGGCACTTTATTATATATAGTATGGATACTTGTATATCTCAATCCAACCATTAGTCTCTATGGGCCCAATGCCAGGTGCAGGAGAAGGGTAGATGAGAGATGCATCACAGGTGTGCATGGAGTGCTCACCTCAACTCTGCTGTTAGACTATGGGATTTACACCAGTTGCAAGGGAAGAGCACACTTGTGTAATAAGGACCAGTACTGAGTGTGGTCAACTCGACTCTACTAAATAGACAGGGCGGCAGGAGGAGGACTTGTGAAATATAAATATTTGTTGGTTTTGTATAGTGAGTGCTCATCTCTACTCAACTGGACAGATTTTATGAGATAGACCATCTGCAGGAAGAGGGCACTGTATTATGCAGCATCAGTCCATTTGTAGTTCACCTTATCTCTACTTGACTGCAGGAGGATGGCATGTGTGATGTATCTGTGTTGTATGTGGTGTCACCATTGTCCAACTTCTCACCAAATTGGCACCCATTGTTCTAGCCCCAGCAATTAGGTCCAGTGGCTAGGAACTGGTAAGTGTCAAGGGGCTTTAATGCTCCACTCGATGAAGGAAGGGAGACCTGGAGAAGGTGCCCATATCTCCATCAGTTCTTTAGTCCAGAAAGGTCTTTTACTGGGGATAGTGCAATGGGTGATCACAAAGCTCTATTCAGAAAAGCCAATATGCATGAGCCAGAGAAGTGGGAAGAACACTTCCCTGGTGCTGGCTTTTTCCATGATAGTCCATGGAATAGGTACAGTACTACATATAATTAAATCAGTACTATAAAACAATAATGAATAAAATATCGCATTACCGTTATCAGTCCAGGTTGTCAACTTATTGTCATCACAAATAATAGTACCCAAGTGCATTGGGAATATCCCATCTATCATACGAAATCCATATCCCAATGTCAATCTAGACAGCCGTCATGGAAAATCATAAATCAAGTAAGGGTACAAAGCTGAGTGATTTACACCCACAATGTCTCAGCTTCTACTGTCTTTCACTATCTATAGCCAGATGTGGGAAGGCAGTTACCCTTGCATTTTCTTAAATTAGAAATGAAGCCACCATAATATTTATAATAATTAAACTCCAAACCTGCACCCTTACAAAACATATTAAATATAACTACAAAATATTGAATAGAAATATAAGATATTAAATATAACTAAATATATCTATAAACCCTACCTTAAAATTTGTTACTCTCAACCTCCTCCCTTTTTCCTGAATATTTATCCAAGTATAACATGGGAATGCTGAGACAAGCCAAGCTACTTGAAGTCAGTCTTTCGGTCCTGGTTATACTAAATAAAATTACTTGAAAAATTGCTATTAGCTACTTATAAGTTAAAGTAAATAACTCCCTCTTTATTTTATTTATTTTTACAAAATATTTTCCTTAATTGATAGTTTAATTTATAAAAGTAAGCTATTTCTTTAATTGCTTGTCTTTATAGCCATTATCTTTCAGTTTATTTTTTAATAATGGCATATTATCCATAAAAACCATTATAGTTATTACAGACTATTAAGAACCGTGATAGTTGAGAATACCTTTTAACATGATACACAGATACATGATGGTTTAATTAGTAGAAATATTATGGTGGCTTCATTTTTACTTTAAGAAATTTAAGGGTAACTGCCTTCCCACAACTGACTATAACCAGTGAAAGGCAATAGAAGCTGAGATGTTGTGGGTGTAAGCACTCAGCTTTGTACCTTTATTTGATTTTTTATGATTTTCCATGATGGCTGACTAGACTGACATTGGCATTTGGATTCTGTCTGATAGATTGGGTACGAGCATTTTCCATTATCTTGGCTCAATGCAGATATTGGGTAAGTAAAACCTGAGAGGCACCACCAGTCACCTGGAAGAATCATATGTAACGAAAGAGGGGCCCTGAAAGAGAAATAGTACATATTCTTCTCAGACATGGTGGAGTGATTGAAGAATGGTGACCTGTGGAAGTAAAAAAAAACACCATCAGGAGATAAAACAGACAGAAGGTGTAAAGAAGAAGATGAATGTTTGGAGAAAGTACCTGCCTGCCTGAAGGAGCTTGTTAAAGGGCTATCAAAGAAGAAATGTAAGAGACCAAAAAAAGTGACAAATCAAATCCAAAGCATCCACATCCTGAGACAAACAGGTCAACAGAGGAGTTGACAGACCCATCTCCATAAGGGAAGAAGGAAAGATGTCCAAGGAAAAAAAAAAGCCTTCCAGAATAGGGACAGATGAAGGCAGGGATCCTTAAAAGGTAGAGATAAGTGATAAGGCACACCAACTGCCCAACAAGACACAGAGTATAGTGAGGTGTGAATGGTCCAATAGGTGAGAGACAAAAGAAAGAGAGATAAGAGAGAAGTACAGTGTACTTCCCGAGTTGTCAAAATGTAATGATGAATGGATTGGTCCGTGGAGAGGTAAAAATAAGTGTGGTGGAAAAGGTTATGAGAAACATCCAAAGGAAAGACATCAGAACAACGGTATTCATAGGAGAGAAGTAGAAGGAAAAGACAGTACAAAAGCCAGAAAGTCAAGAGTTTGAATGGAGCATGCACAAGATCATACAAAACCTAATTAAGATCTCAGGTCAGCAAGAGAGTTGGGTGAAGAGGACTGAGGAGAATGAAGGAGCAGAAAAGAATGGAGAGGACAGATGATTAATCACCTCTTGGTTCTGGGAAAGGAGATAGGCCATTAATAAAGCCACCTGACAACTAGGAAAGGCTGAGACCAAGAATCTATTAATGAACAATTGGGTAAGAAAGGCAGAAAGGTGGTGCACAGAATAACTACCAGATAGAAAAAAAGGTGGTGGAAGGACCAATGACAAAAGACCCATCACATATGGAGACAGACAAATACAGTAGATTGACAAGAATAATGCCACAATTAGTAGAAAGTCTTTCCTTATAGTTGACATACTGGGCAAATTCCATGCATGATGGTGGAGGGAGGATTCCCTTCTATGAAGAAGGGAAGTGTGAGAAGCAAGAGAGAGAGAAGGGGTAATGGGGGGGGGGTTCAAGTATCAAGTATACCAAGACTAAGTTGGTCAAACATGCACCAATAACAAGGTTCAAGAAGTGGTGTGTAAATCTGAGGCCTAGAAGGAGAAGAAGAATAGGGGAGTATGTACAGAGAAAGAGGTACGACCAGACCTGGCTGAGAAATCAACAGCCAGAGCCTAAAGATGAGAAGTAGAGGATTATAAGAGAGGAAGCTCAAGTGATAAAATAATCCAAGATGGATGTGTCCAACCAAGGGTAAACCCCCCAAAAAGATATGAGGGTGAAGAGGCTATTCTGTTGATAGAATATGGACTGGCCTAGATAGAGCCAGCCATCCACCAAGACTAAAGCTTTTAACAAAGGATGTGAATGGGCACAGAAGTGTATGGTTAATGCCCAAAATAAAAAAGACCCTGGAACAGGAGCCACAAAGATGGTCAGTGCTGGAAAAGACTATGGAATAGGCTGAATGGAGACCATGACCAAGTGATTCATCACTAAGGACAGGAATAGGAACATGCCCAACAGAGTAGGAAGGTGTCAAACACACCAACCAGGGCCAATCGTAAACCAGGTGAAAAAGACCATAGATCAGATAGAATGGAGGAGAAAAGAATGGGAAGAACAGTGAAGAGAAGAAGATTGAGGAAACAAAGGCTAAAGAAAACAAAATCAAAGATTCATTAATGATGCAAATCTCAATAAATTAAACAAACAAGGAATTTAAACGTTCTGTGCTTTACAGTGCTGAAGAAAATAATGAAGATTCATGAGTGCATATGTATAAAGGGAGTTAGTATGCATGGGGGAGTGTCACTCTCCTATTGGTGGAGGGTTTCATCACCTGATGATGTCATCATGCAGTAGCACAATTCACATAAAATTACATGAAATGAGGTGGGAGTTGCCTCAAGGCATGCAAATCTCTTTGGGGCAGATGCACAAGGAAGATAGCTAATCTATGTGGAGAGCCGAGTTATCATCTCGGAAATATCTTTTCTATAAATACAAAACAGAATGGAAGGAAATTACTCCATTTTATTCAGCTCAAAACACATTTACTTAATCTTATTCCAATATGAAACAAATCACTTTCCTCGTATCCTACATCATATCTGTATAATTTTTCATATCTTACCTGATATCAATCACATCAATTTCTCAAACAAAAAATACAGACTTTAAAACAAGCTACTACATGTTTATTTTGCTTCTTTTATTTTAGTTAAAAGGCGATTATATAACATATGGCTAGACTTGACACATCACAATCTCAATAAATTATATTTTGTTTCTTTTGTTTTAGTATAAAGGGAATGATGGTATAACACTGGGTCAATCTTTATATGTTGGCATTCAATGGATTACATTTTGTTTCTTTCATTATGATAGAAATATTATACAAGAAAGGGTTACTCTAACTTGAGAATAAGGTTAAGTGGGATTGTATGCATGTTTATTGAGTACTAATCAACTTCAACAGAAAGAAGTGTGGGATTGCACATTTACTCAGTACTAATCAATTTCAACATAAAGGTAAGTTGGATTGCATGTCTATATTCTATTGGATTAATGTTACAAGTGGATACCTCAGGGATCAGTGTTAGATCCGTTGCTCTTTTTGAATTATTCCAATCACATAAATTAAGGAATGGTTAATAAACTATTTAAATGTTTTGATGATATTAAAGTTTTGGGTGGTACTGGCTGTGAGGAGGATGCTGCTATTTTACAAAAACTTAGATCATTTGGTGAGTTAGGCAAATAAATGGCAGATAGTTTTTAATTACAATAAATGCAAGGTAATTTATATGGGTTAACATAACTTGAATTATAATTTTTATGGAAATAATCTTAACAATGTTATGAAATAAAATTATCTTGGTTTTTCTGGTTGATCAGCCTTAAACCATCTGAGCAGAATGTTGTTGCTAATGGCAGGTCAAAATATTTTAGGTTGTATCTACAGAAATATTAAATACAAGTCTAAAGAGGTTATAATACCATTATAAAGGTCAATAGTTAGGCTACCTTTAAAGTAGTATTCAGTCTTGAACTTCTTACTTTAAAGAGGTCATTAAATTGTTGGAAAGAGTTCAGAGGAGGATACCTATGATGGAAATGTTATACAAGGATAAGTTAAGATCTTTGAAATGTTTCCTCTTGAAGATAGAAAAGTTAAAAGTGATTTGATTGAGGTGTTTAACATTGTTAAGGGAATTGATAGTGTTAATGTATCATTTCTTTGGTACTTAATGTTGAGAATCATAAGCCTAGAGAACACAAATATTAATTTTGGCAGGGTAGGAGTCTCCTAAGCTTTATTTTTCTAATAGGGTGGCCTTTGGAATGGATGCAGTTAATGTAATGGAGTTTAACAGAAGGCTTAATAAATACTTGAATGATAAGGTCTGGCTGTTTTATTTTAGAGTTTAATTTAGTGGTTTGGATAGACTAGATGGATAAACATGTCTCTTGTTTTCCTTAAATTATATTTATAACACACACACAAAGTTAAATGGGATTGGATGTTTACATTAGTGTTAATAACTTCAAGATCAAGTGGGATTGCAAGTGCACAATGTGTAAATTACTTTACAAGAACTCATTAACCCCCCTATCACATTCAAAATGTAGATTCTTTGTTATATTTTGGGACATATTGACACAATGCAATGTCAAACATATTGAAATACCTTGAATTGATAGTTTTTACTTTTTTATGTTAAATATTAGAAATCAATGTAAACTCTTATTAAAAGAAACTCAAGGATATATTTCATTGCATAATAATGTTACCAAAACCAGAGCCAGATCAAATAAAACTCCAAACATAATACTACGGTTAAAAAGATGGCCTTCACATAATTAAAATCTTTCTTACGGTCTTTGCGATTTCCATATGAATAATGTTTCCTATGCTTCAATTTTCTTCTCTCGTCTGTTTGCTTTGAGCAAGAATGTAAAATGTTCACCTGTTTTTCATTCAGTCCTCCTAGTAATGTTCCAGAAAGTGCAACTCTTTTCAATTCCTGTTCACAAAACTTTGGCAGTTCTCTTTTACACTTTTCAATTTTTCTTAGCGGGCCATCCACATTCTTTTGAAATTTCTTCTTCTTCAAATGAGACTGAGAAACATCTCCAATGCTTAGCATATCACACAACTGAACAATGTTTGGGTAATCAGCCACATCAGATTCAAATAGAATTCCACACTGACAGGATGCTGAAACATACACAAAAAAGACACTTGTTTAAAAACAACATATTATGTATCGGTAATACATCAGTGTAAAGTTTATTCTTTTCTGCATTATTAAATATAACAGAAGGCAAGAACTCATAAGAACCAATTAGATGACAGATCAGTTAAACTTTTAAGCAATTAATACATTTACTTTGTCAACACCAAGCATACTGTTATCCTTTAATTGTTTTTGTACAGGAGCTTAGACACCAATTAATGCTATTAAT
Organism: Limulus polyphemus; assembly: GCF_000517525.1. Classification (NCBI taxonomy): domain Eukaryota; kingdom Metazoa; phylum Arthropoda; class Merostomata; order Xiphosura; family Limulidae; genus Limulus; species Limulus polyphemus. Next base: position 41,834 of record NW_013672215.1, read on the forward strand.
CCATGATGTATATGAAAACAGAGATACCAAGTATCTCATGCATCATATGAAAACTGAGATACCAAGTATCTCATGCATCATATGAAAACGGGATACCAAGTATCTCATGCATCATATGAAAACTGGGACAAGTACCTCATGCATCATATGAAAACTGGGACAAGTACCTC
>NW_013672215.1:43003-48712 GCF_000517525.1 Limulus polyphemus
TCATATGAAAACTGGGACAAGTACCTCATGCATCATATGAAAACTGGGACAAGTACCTCATGCATCATATGAAAACTGGGACAACAAGTACCTCGTGCATCATACGAAAACTGGGACAACAAGTACCTCGTGCATCATACGAAAACTGGGACAACAAGTACCTCGTGCATCATACGAAAACTGGGACAACAAGTACCTCGTGCATCATATGAAAACTGGGACAACAAGTACCTCGTGCATCATACGAAAACTGGGACAACAGGTATCTCATGCATCATATGAAAACTGGGACAAGTACCTCGTACATCATATGAAAACTGGGACAACAAGTACCTCGTGCATCATACGAAAACTGGGACAAGTACCTCGTGCATCATACGAAAACTGGGACAAGTACCTCGTGCATCATATGAAAACTGGGACAAGTACCTCGTGCATCATACGAAAACTGGGACAACAGGTATCTCGTGCATCATATGAAAACTGGGACAACAAGTATCTCACGAGTCATGAAAACTGAGACAACAAGTATCTCATGCATCATGAAAACTGCGACAACAAGTATCTCATGCATCATATGAAAACTGGGACAACAAGTATCTTATGCATCATATGAAAACTGGGACAACAAGTATCTTATGCATCATATGAAAACTGGGACAACAAGTATCTCATGCATCATATGAAAACTGGGACAAGTATCTCATGCATCGTATGAAAACTGGGACAACAAGTGTCTCATGAGTCATGAAAACTGAGACAAGGACCTCATGCAAAATATGAAACTGAGACAAGTATCTCAAAATCTTATGAAATCTGAGACAAGTATCTCATGCGTCATAAAAACTGAGACAACAAGTATCTCATGCATCATATGAAAACTGAAACTGGGACAACAAGTATCTCATGCAAAATATGAAACTGAGACAAGTATCTCATGAGTCATGAAACTGGGACAACAAGTATCTCATGCATCATATGAAAACTGCGACAACAAGTATCTCATGCATCATATGAAAACTGGGACAAGTGTCTCATGAGTCATGAAAACAGACAAGTATCTCATGAGTCATGAAAACTGAGACAAGTGTCTCATGAGTCATGAAAACTGAGACAAGTGTCTCATGAGTCATGAAAACTGAGACAAGTGTCTCATGAGTCATGAAAACTGAGACAAGTGTCTCATGAGTCATGAAACTGAGACAAGTGTCTCATGAGTCATGAAACTGAGACAAGTGTCTCATGAGTCATGAAAACTGAGACAAGTTTCTCATGAGTCATGAAAACTGAGACAAGTTTCTCATGAGTCATGAAAACTGAGACAAGTTTCTCATGAGTCATGAAAACTGAAACAAGTACCTCATGCAAAATATGAAACTGAGACAAGTATCTCAAAATCATATGAAATCTGAGACAAGTATCTCATGCATCATATAAAAACTGAGACAACAAGCATCTCATGCAAAATATGAAACTGAGACAAGTATCTCAAGATCGTATGAAAACTGAGACAAGTACCTTGTAAGAGATGAGGAAAATAACTGATAAAAAAGTGATAAGGTATCACAACTAGTAGAAAAATTAGGGAAACAAGTGAAACAGTAACTAAGGTATCACAACTATTCGCAAAATTAGGGAAACAAGTGAAACAGTGACTAAGGTATCAACAATTAGCAAAATTATGGAAACAAGTGAAACAGTGACTTTAAGGTGTCACAACTGTTAAGAAAATTAGGAGAAACAAAAAAGGTGTTGATTATAAGGTGTCAAAACTACTAGAAAAATTAGGAAAACAGCTCAAACAGTGGAACTGGGACTATAGTGTATCAGAGATGTTAGCAAGGTGAACAACTCAGTGAAATAGTAACTAAGATATCAGAACTACTAGGAAAATGAGGAAAACAGCTCAAACAAATTTTAGAAAAATGAAAAATAATACAATGACTAAGGTATTAATACTGTTAACAAAATTAGGAAAACAAATTATAATGATTATAAGGTATAGAATTGTTATTGAAATGAAGAAATCATATCACACAATGAAATAGTGACTAAAGTATCAGAAGTGTTAGCAAGATGAGGAAAACTTGAGCAGAGAAACATCGACTGCAAGGTATCAGAAGAATTAGCAAGATTAAGAAAACAACTCGAACAGTGCAACAGTGGCTGCAAGGTATCAGAAGTGTTATACAAGGTGTGTAAAACAACTCGAACAATGAAACAGTGGCTGCAAGGTATCAGAAGTGTTAGCAAGGTGTGAAAACAACTTGAACAGTGAAATGGTGACTAATATATCAGAACTGTTAGTAGAATGAGAAAAACTCAGTGAGTTACTATGGTATTAGAACTGTTAGCAAAATAAAAACAACACAAAAACATAGTGATTATAAAGTATTACTTTTATCAAAATAAGGAAAACACTTTTAACAGCTAGTGATTAGTAGGTATTTATTTTATATAGTCATCATATATTTATGAGTTATCTATATGAAAATTCAAAAGCTTTTCAGTGTGTATTTATTTTTAATTGGCATTAAAATAAATCAGTTTTCCTGAAACTCAAACTCTGAAATAAACTTAGTAGATATCGAAAATAAAAACATTACCAGGACAAAAAATGAAAGTGTGTGGATTATGAAACAGCATTCAGTACAGTTAAGAAATATTAGTGTTAACAATACGAAGAAAGAATAGACTATTATGTCATATGGATATTCTAATTATTTAATTTTGATGACATAAATTAGCAAATTATTATCCTCATTGAAGCTTGGATAAAAAAATGTAAATTTTGGAATACATATGTAATGTAAAGATTTGAAAATTGTATTTTGTACACCATAATTTCACTTTTCTAGTGAGAAGAGTTTTTGCAAAAGGTTTATGCAAAAATGTGATTTCAAGAATTTCATTAGACTTACCCAATACTTATATAGTACTGTCATACCGTTAGGCAAAAGCATACTTTTTCTTAACTTACTTTTAATTTCATAATTCGGTTTCTAAATTGTATCTTTCGTCACAATTTTTTTTTCTAAAACTTTGACCTACCTTCGTTTCGGTCGTTTTTGACTGTTGAAAGCGATGTTGATTGTATTGAAGAAAATATTAATTTTGGTCCTAAGATAACAACACAGCCAACTAAAACGGCAATTATTATTAAATAAAATTTCTTTCTGTTTCTTTCAGTTTCCATCTCTTGCAATTACTCTCATGCACGACGTACACTCTGGCGTCTACCTCAGGCTGCGAGTTATTTAAATACGTTAGCGCGACGCTAAAAATAGAATATGATAGTAAATTCTAAATAAAGATCGATTGATAACTCCACTTGCAAACAGTGTTTAAATGATTTAATTTACATAGTTTGTTTAATATTACTTTTCTAAACAGCATTAATTTATTTCTTATAGTTTTTACGGAAGAAAAAAAACGCAGACTGCACCATGATTACGCACGAGCCATGTGATACTGCTATAGATCAAATAAATATTTGAGTTAAACGTCACGGACACTTTATCAAAGTTTATGAAAATAAGAGTCACATCTCGTTACAATGGTATACAGTATTTGCTTTTAGAGTTATCCATAAATATTGTACATGAATAACATGATCATGTCTCACTGACTGTCAGTGTTACCGTTACTTTTGTTAGTAACAAACACTAACCGTACCAAACTGATACGGTAAATTTATTTCTGTACAAAGTTTCGTCTCGAAACGTTGTACAGAAATCAATATATTATTATTAATTATCCCACAAATAGCTGTCTCAAACTACATGTTATAACAAAAAGTAATATACCACTACAAGTGTTTGCTGGGTTAAGCAACTTACGAGCCTTTTACTTGAAAGTTCTTGATTAGACAGTCAAGGCTACCTTTTCCTATGCGTCACTGTTATTGAACGTGTATAATAAATCTAAAGACACTAACCTTAAACCTTACTAAGCTCCCACCTTCAACAGCAAACACATTCTGCATGGATATTTGTCTGAAGCAGGGTAAATGTTTCTGAGTATAGAGGGCAGATGAGATCACCTCCCCTCTGTCATAATTAAAAACATAAAAAAAAAACACGCATATATACTTTTATATATTTGATGAAAGCTCAAAAATATTAAAAAAACAAACTTGGCGGATACCTTTTCATCATAATAAGGAAACATTTTCTGAATATAAGTTTAAATGAAGATTTTCAAAATTACATTTCTTTTCAAACTTTATAGTCCCCCGCTAGAACAGCAGTAAGTCTACGGATTTACAACGCTAAAATTAGGGGTTCGATTCCCCTCGGTGGACACAGCAGATAGCCCGATGTGGCTTGGCTATAAGAAAAAACACACACACAGAGACAAACTTTATAAGGCCGGGTCGCGGGTTGGCTCTGTTGTAGAGTTCTGGATCTTGGAATTGGCGCGTCGGATTCGATTCTGTGAGATGTTACGAAATATTCTCCATCCCGGAGGAAGAGGTCTCCAACTACACCTGACCTTCCCAGGTCTCTCAAACAAGACCTAAAGCCCGACCAAGAAGAAGTTCAGCGCCCTTTAGCTGTGGGTGCACTTTAAAAAAGAGCGACAACCAATCGCTTAACGTAGATGGTGGGGGATAGGTGTTATTGACTGTCTTCCCTTTAATCAGTAGTTCATAAATACAAAAATACCACTAAAAACAGCAAAACAACAACAAAAACAAAACATTATAATTAATGATACCTGGATGAACTAATGATCTGTTACATTAAGCAAAGCTTACATTTTTAAACTCACCCCAGTAGACTAATTTAAAATGTTATATTAAAGATTTTGTTGTTGTTTATTTTATTAATTATGTTTAATACATATTGTAATTTTAGTGGTCTCTAAATATTTACATTATTTTACATTGCTTTTACAACACTATCATGTAACATTAAATATTTTACTTGTTTTGTTTCTTAAACAAACAGAATCTAAGACATGTAAACTTCAACTTCAAGCTAAAATTATGTTAACAAAGTGTATAATTTCAAGGCTTAAGTTTGTGATTATGTAGCAATTTGAAAATAAATATCTACAAACACTCGTGGAATGGAAAAAAACATTTTTTTCCGAGTCATAGAGATTTTCAGTGCTCATCTATTTTGAGTGGCGTCCAAGGATTTTCAACGCTGGAATTTTCATGAGTCATGCACAAGCGTGAAAGTGAGAAGCTGGCGTTTGTTCTGAACCTAAATTTAAGAAGTATAGACATGTTACTGGTATATTGTTTGTTCTGTAGTTAAACTGAAACAGAAAGAATATGTGTTACTGTTACATTGTTTGTTCTGTAGTTAAACTAAACAAAGTAAGGACATGTTACCGGCATGTTGTCTGATCTGTACCTAACCTAAAGAAGTAAGGATATGTCACTGGGACGATGTCTATTCTTTAGTTAAACTAAAGAATGAAGGACATGTAACCGGCATGTTGTCTGTTCTGTACCTAACCTAAAGAAGTAAGGATATGTTACTGGGACGATGTCTATTCTTTAGTTAAACTAAAGAATGAAGGACATGTAACCGGCATGTTGTCTGTTCTGTACCTAACCTAAAGAAGTAAGGATATGTTACTGGGACGATGTCTATTCTTTAGTTAAACTAAAGAAGGAAGGACATGTAACCGGCATGTTGTCTGTTCTGTACCTAACCTAAAGAAGTAAGGATATGTTACTGGTACGTTGTCTGT
>NW_013672216.1:0-4972 GCF_000517525.1 Limulus polyphemus
TAATTCATATACAGGTAAATTTTGAGATTACTAACCGCACTGCATCAATCTAGTGTTATTACATTATGTTACATCTACATAGAGAGATTACTAACCGCACTGCATCAATCCAGTGTTACTACAGTATGATGAATGTACAGAAATGCGTAAATTTTACGTCGTTTTTTTAGTGATTCTTTTTAATGGAGTTTAAATCACTACAAATTAACTGTTTTTTTTGTGTGTTTTGTTTTTAGATATTTCAAAGATTAATAGAGGTAGAAATAAACTGATTGGACAATTGGATTCTGGGTAATATATCAGCTGCGAAGTACAAGTTGGATTCTGGGTAATATATCAGCTGCGAAGTACAAAACGAAACTAATTATTACCTTCATTCGGATTCTCGGTGACGAAAATAAATTGGACTTTGATAATACCTTTTGTTTTTACATGCGCACTCACTATTTGTTTTCGTTTAAAATCGCACACGTGATCATCAGCTTAGTTAGGCTTAGCAGATTCTCGACACATAGGGTCGTAAGCACGGCCATTATTAGCTTTGAAGAAAATCCTGGCTGGTGATTTATACAAGACTCGATGAGTTCTTTTTAAGCTTCGATTGAATGTTGTTCTTTCCTTTCTGGCTCGATAAGAATCTTCTTTCGCTTTTTTTTTGTTTTCATTGGTCATTACTAGACAACAAAAGTTATTTTAAAAGTAAAATCGAATTGTTGCACCACCATCTCACGCAGCCATCAAAATGAGTTTTACCTTCATTAGAAAATGTTGTTATTTTTGTTATTTCTGAAGACACCTTATGTTTGCTACAATTCATCATATTATTTACATTATCCTTCTGGAGTCGTTTACTTTAGTTTGTGTGATGTCTCTTGTATTGTGACATAATACCACCTCGTAATTCAAGAGTATTGTTTACTACATTTTGTGTGTTTGTAGCAATATGTCAAGAGTATTTTTTACTATGTTTTGTATGTTTGTAGCAACATATCAAGAGTATTGTTTACTATGTTTTGTGTGTTTGTAGCAACATATCAAGAGTATTTTTTACTATGTTTTGTGTGTTTGTAGCAATATGTCAAGAGTATTGTTTACTATGTTTTGTGTGTTTGTAGCAATATGTCAAGAGTATTGTTTACTATGTTTTGTATGTTTGTAGCAACATATCAAGAGTATTGTTTACTATGTTTTGTGTGTTTGTAGCAATACATATATACAAAGAATTACATAATCTCTACCTGTTCATGAAGATATTTAAAATCCTAAGGTACGTGCAAGGGCAGAAGAAAATAATAAAACATCGTTCATATTAATTTTATATTGAAATTGGGTAAACTTAAGATCTGTGTTTTTTTGTTTTGAAATTTTCTTTATATTCTAGTACATATATAACGTTCGTGGTTGCTAAGTTACAAATTTATATAGGCCGTTCTAACCCTCGAACGACTACCAGACATAATCACGTGCAACATAAAAATATTGAGACTATAACACTTGGAAGCTAATACATAAAGTAAAACTTCACCATTATTTAATTTTAATTTAGTTAGTAGCTGAGCGTTGATTACGTCGTGGAATTTTAAAGTGTACGTGGGACAACAGTGATGGGTGATAACGAGGCACATTTACTGGCACTTATAATTCTACACTCTGTCACTCTTTCTCGATAGATTCATCAGTTTTTGTCTGCCCTGAAAATGCGCGCGCACCTTACTATCTTAATGCGCATGCGCGCGCACATTATTTCAACGGATGTAAACAAAAGGCGAATGTAAATATACATTAGTAGACATTTTTTGTACAACAACATATTAAAAACTTATCAACGTTTTATAAAGGTCTAACGTTCGGTCGTACAATAACACTATAAGTTTATTTACTGACTGTATTAAATACGGACACAAGTTACGGTGTTAATTTATTTCTTTTTATCGACAGAGGCCGTATGCAATAAAGGCTTAAGGAATGTTAGGCCTAAGACTTGTAGATTTCGGTGTCTGCGATTAGAATTATTTTTTCTCTAGAATTCCTGTATTTAAAGAAGTACTGTTGTAATATATATATATATATTACATTTTTGTCTGCATATAATAGACTTATCAACGGAGAGACAAGTTAGGAAATAAGAAGGTGAGAAATATGAGTTCGTTGTACATTATTAGATCAGTAATTTGTGAAATTGTTCGGCTTAGAGCAATATTTCCTATTTATAAGTACAAGACTTCTTAATAGCATGATGGTGATTCACATAATATCACGGGCTACAAAGTAGTTCCAATTTTACTCGCATTGCTGACTCTGAAGCTAGTTGATAGTAGTTACTCTTTAAGAGCTACGTATGGCATGAAGATTTTATGAGATCTACTAACTTCTGGTTCGAATTATTTCATGGAGAAGGGGGGGGGACCTTTCTCGCAAAGAAAAGCTTTTTTTTTAAATATGGACGATCAAATTAATAAAATCTTACTGCTTCGGAGTAACGGTATAATATCATATCAACCAGTTTGCTTTTTTTTAACAGATATATCCCTTATAAATCTTGTATTGGGTCGTGAGGAGATTGATAGCACCATAAAAGTTTTTTTTTCCCCCCCAGTCGAAATCAACTTCTATGTTATGAAACCAGTATAGAAACGCTAAATTTGATTTATGAGAATTTTATTCAATAATTTGAAGCACCGTATAACTAAAATTCCTGAAATTTCACAACGCGCATGAATGAGATTATTTATAAGCTCATTTGTTGGGTAGTTGTTATCTCTACGAATATCTTCGAAGTTTGAAAGGAGAATACCAAAAACAAATACAATATAAATTCGTATCTATTGAATTAGTTAGTCTTTAAGTATGAGAGCTGATTCTGTCGGGTAACTTGATAAAGCTGTCGGGTAACTTGATAAAGAGCATGTATTAAAAAGAAGTCGTTGTTCACTACGCCCCCCTCCCCAGTGGCACAGTCTGCGGACTTACAACGCTAGAAACCGGGTTTCGATACCCGTGGTGAGCAGAGCACAGATAGCCCATTGTGTATCTTCGAGCTTAGCTTCTGATACACAAACAAACAAATCTGTCGCTACAGAAATGTCCTTTTTTATCAGCTTCACTTCACGCTTTTTTTTTAGAGTATTATCATAAACTGTATTCGGTTTTTATGTTATGAAGGTAATAGCTTTGTTTGATATCAAAATGGCCCGGCATGGCCAGGTGGTTAGGGCGCTCGACTCGTAATCTGAGGGTCGCGAGTTCGAATCCCCGTCACACCAAACACGCTCGCCCTTTCAGCCGTGGGGGCGTTTTAATGTGACGGTCAATCCCACTATTCGTTGGTAAAAGAGTAGCCCAAGAGTTGGCGGTGGGTGGTGATGACTAGCTGCCTTCCCTCTAGTCTTACACTGCTAAATTAGGGACGTCTAGCGCGGATAGCCCTCGTGTAACTTTGCGCGAAATTCAAAAACAAACCAAGCAATAATATCAAAGTTGATGTACCAGTGGGTGATTTTAAGAGACTTCTTTACTTCGTGCTGACTTTACCTTCCTGCAGAGGAAGTAGTGTGTAAAACGTAACCAATTTTAAAATAAAATGTTGTAATGCCAAGTTATACTTTATACATACCTACACATTTTTATACAGTATTTCCATGCATGATTTGCTTTTTTTTTTAATTATGCACAAAGCTACACGAGGGCTATCTGTGCTCTACCCACCACGAGTATCGAAACCCGGTTTCTAGCGACATACCGCTGTACCACTCGGTGGGGGGGGGGGGGCATGATTTGCATAAAGTTTTTCTTTTTTTGCTTCTATAAATTCCCAACTGTAATCTAACGTTATTTGATAGATTTTCTCATTATCAGTGTAACTTTTTTCTTGTATTATTTAATACAAAAATTATAATATATGAATGATTATAATATAAGCTGTAATCTTGCATTATTACATAATTATTACATTATTGGTCTAAAAAAAGTACTAAGACCGTATTGTAATGGTCACTGTAATATTTGGCAGTTTGGGTTATTTAAAAAACGATAATGTAGCGTTATTACTCGATGACTTTATTTTTAATGTCCTGGTTTCTTGTTTGGTTTCTGACAGTGATGAATTCCGGTTACACGTGTGACGTAGTCTGTAATCGAAAGTGATTATTGAAAATCAATGTAACGCTTGAGACTCGGCGCTCGCCTCTTGAATAGTTATTTCTTTACCTATGTCCCTTAAAAAAATCTTGTAATGCGATCTATCAAAAGGTCTGTAAAGGGTTTTGAGACATTAGAATGAACTGGATACATGTGTGCATTATAACTTATCTTAAACTAAGACCAATCTCGCAGAACATTTGCGCAAAGTGAGGATAATAATAATAACCAGCGTAATGAGTCATGTGTATTTGAAATTGAGTGATGGGTCTTGATGTGACTGGTAAACCCATCGAATTCTTCAGATACTTGAAATGGTTACTACGGATTACGGTATAATCTCGTCGAGACGACGTAACTTTGAGTTTACAGTATACATTGGACCATGCATGGCCTTGTGGTTAGCGTGCCTGATTGAGGATTAGATGATCTCTGGTTCGCGTCCCGTTGTTACAAAATTGGGTCCTGCACTTTGGTTTCTTGGATGCATTATAAAAATGACGGATAATTCGGTTAGAGTATTCCAAGAGTTGGCGGTGGGTGCTACTGACAGGCTGTACTCCGTTTAGTCTATCAGTTTAAAGTTAGAGGCGGCGTAACCTTTATAGATCTATGCACGAATATCCGAAACAAACAATTAATACTTTATTATTCGGAATAGAGATATTTTTCTTCTTTTTTTTTTGAGTATACAATTTTGAAGAAAATGAGTTCTGTTACATCTACACAGAGAGATTACTACATAGATTAAACAAAGCTAGTGTTATTACATTATGTTACATCTACACAGACATAATGTAATAACACTAGCTTTGTTTAATCTATGTAGTAATCC
>NW_013672216.1:5643-7081 GCF_000517525.1 Limulus polyphemus
TATAGATCTATGCACGAATATCCGAAACAAACAATTAATACTTTATTATTCGGAATAGAGATATTTTTCTTCTTTTTTTTTTTTTGAGTATACAATTTTGAAGAAAATGAGTTCTGAATTTACCTGTATATGAATTATTAGTTGTTGTTGTTGTTGCGAAGTTATTATTAACATGAAATTTCAGAAAGACGGCGTTCGTTAGGCTTAGTTTATACTGGCAAACACGGCAGATTACTATAATATATTTACATACATACGTACGTTATATACATAGAAGGCCCTCTTGCGAGTGTTTACAATACTAAAGAAAGAGAGAGTATATGACACGGGTAAATCAATTCTCTAACAATCATCACACACATATATTTAAATATGTTTCCCTTTTACTTTAGAATGTTAGAAAATACATTATCTGTCCTAAACTGATATTCAATGTGTTTTTCGTTTTCTGACTTTTTTACTCTTAATCTGCTTTCTTTTTTCAAAACCCACCTTAAATCCATAGCTCTTGCGTGGATTCGATTGTGGTGTTATTGATAATAATCCACCAGCTGTGAAGACTGAAATTCTCGAAAAACGCTGTTTTTTCCCTCATTTAACGGAAAACTTAGTGTTAATTGAACTCACCATTTTATACTACATAGTTTATTAAATTTTATTTCTTTACTGGTTTACACATTTACTACCTTAGGTGATGGGTTCCCCCACACTTTCACGAGACCCCCCCAGAACGTTCCGCAACCTTACTGAGGCTCCCTCCCATCCCACCCAATAAAACTGTTGAAACTGAGTATCTTAACAGTACTTTCCTGCGACCCCTAGTGTAGAAACTCCTGCTTAAGGCCCTACGCTGGCTCGGTGGTAAGTCTTAAAAACGGGGTTTTTATATACATAATGGGCACAACACAAATAGCCCATTGTGTAGCTTTGTGCTTAAAATAGAAAAATATATACATATACCTGCCTTAGGCTACTGGTTCCTGAACATAATTCTGTCTTTTATATGTAAATAAATCTTATAATGTTTTCAATCTATATTATATTTATATTCGTTGCTTATTTACAACAAAATGTTATTAAGCACAGTCTGGTGTGTAATGTGGAAATATATGTTTACTTTATAAGGTTTGTGACCGTTAGTTTTTACTTATTACATAAGATTATTACACACACTAATATTTAAATTCCTCTAGTGGCTCAGCGGTCTTATAACGCTAAAATTCGCGGCTAAATCTCCGCTATGGACATAGCGCAGACAGCCCATTGTGTGGCATTACGCAAGAAACAAACTGAACATTTACATAGTATGAATAAACAAGTTTATTGTAAAATGTTTCTAGTCTTCACATTTTATTTGTGTGAATTGTGCGGAATGATTTAAAGAACTACTAACATTTACTTGTCCCCCCCCCCCCGGGGCACAGCGGTATGTTTGCGG
>NW_013672216.1:7444-8914 GCF_000517525.1 Limulus polyphemus
TCCGGGTTTCGATCCCCGTGGTGGGCAGAGCACAGATAGCCCATTGCGTAGCTTTGAGCTTAATTAGAAAACAAAGCAACAAACAAACTTGATAACTTAGAGCGAATTTAAAATCTATAATAATTGGACACTGTTAAATAAGCTACCCCACATAATCGTATTTTTCTTTTTGTTTAAAAAAAAACAACAGAAATGTTCGAAATGTACTCGTATCACGTTTTTTTTTTTAATATTATTTAATTCAGTCAATTCCAAAACGATCACGATTCTGTAATTCTTACATTCTATTTTCTTTCTTACTCTGATTACTATATTTATTTATGTTTCAGTAAGTAGTGGCATAGATGTATCGATATAACCACAAAATCGAATTTCGTGTAATCCAAACCCGTTCATTTTCCACGAAACATTCGCCTCTACTTCTTCATTGCCAGTACTAGATGGTACAGAAAAATCCTATTTGTATGAAAATTACCGCTACATGTGAACTGATCAGAGACCATATTTATATGCATAAACCAGGGAGATGTACCAATGGGTGTAACTTGGAATTTACAGGTTTTTATCGATTATTCGACTGGCCTATTTCGTTCTCTCTTCTCTTATAAAGAAACTGCCTTAACCTTTTTCTCAGAGTATCTATAGAAGCCTCGTCTTGCTACGAAAGTGCACGAGACCTATCGCTTTCTAAAGCTCAGATGAAAATATCTTGTTAATGTATGTTGATATAAACTGTTCTTGAATAAACTGGAGATGCAAGACGTTTCTTTTCATCTAAAACTTGAAAAAAAAATATTGATTAATCGGTATCGCTTCTACTGGCTCCGTACATATTACTAGCGTTGTCACTTGTCCGACACCTCTCTGTAGTTGTCATGGTAACCAAGTTTCTTCTGAACAGGAAAGGGCTGGGTTTCGTATACACTGGCGGCGATGTATTGAGATACGGTGAGAAAACGGAGTGAAATAGTGAAGCAATCAGGTGGGGAGGAGCTGATCACCAGCCAGGATCCGAAACGTTCATAACAGGGATTATTTCTGTCCCTTCTGTAAAGGGGACAATAAAGGATACCTATACAGTATCCTAGCATCCCTTCTTCAAAACACGCAGGTTATCATATTCCTATCGTAGAGACAGCTGAAAAAACAACTATAGTAGAATCTGCTATACATAATATATATATACCAAGAACTAATAGGCATGTTGGATATATCTGTAGTTCAAGAGGCCTGCTAAACAGTATGTATACATATCAAGGCTAAGAAGGTATTCTAAAACATCTCTAGTTTCTAGCGGCCTGCTAAACAGTATGTATACACATCATGGCTAAGAAGGTATTCTAAAACATCTCTAGTTTCTAGAGGCCTGCTAAACAGTATGTATACACATCATGGCTAAGAAGGTATTCTAAAACATCTCTAGTTTCTAGAGGCCTGCTAAACAGTATGTATACACATCAAGGATAAGAA
>NW_013672216.1:9708-17743 GCF_000517525.1 Limulus polyphemus
CTTTGCTTTCAAACAAACAAACAAATATTTATTACCGATATTGCCTACTAAACTAAAATTGGTCTGCTTGCTTTGTTTGACGTGAACTACCACACCAATACTGATGGCGTCTCGAAATACGTCGATCCTGAAAGAGATTGGTTGATGTTGGAAATAGACTGCAGGATTTCATTTATGTAATAACTTAACCTTAATATTCAAAAAACTGAGTGAATATATCTAATTACGCCAATAGAGTACACCGAACGAACACTCATTTAAAGGAAATGCATTTACTTAATGACTGTGGCACACGTTCTACTAAGATCTTAGGTTGATTTTATCCGTGTAGTGCCATTAACCTAATTATTTAAGTAATGTTTTATAAGCTGTAGATGGATCTATGTTTAGCAGTAGTTTTATAAATATTAATCATAAGCTACTTAGGATTATATCTGTTCAGCAGTGTCACAGAAGGGACCGTCATATCAATGCCCATACACTTAGGGTTAATTGCAATATTATTTTCTTTTATATCATAATCAAACAGTAGTTAGTATAAGAACTGCAAAACTAAAGCTCTTTATTCTTGAAAATTCGAAGACTTGAACTCGTGCACTAAAATGTGTGTGTGTCAGTAATCAACATTGGTCATATTATTTGGAGCACGTTTCCAAGTGAAATTATTAAACCTTGTAATTTGTAATTCTTTTTTTTCTTCTCTTTCCTGATATTTTCACAAGAATTTGCGTTGTAGTTCATTTGGTCAAGGTTCGAATCTGGATTGGGACATATTGTTGTAGTAGTTTCCGTTGTCGAGCGGATTCTTTGTTTTAAAAAAATAAGTCTACTCCACTTAATGATAACGAAAGCGTTTTATTTTTTCGACTACGAGTTCTGTAACTTGTAGGAAGATAGGCCTACGTTCACGTTAGACCTAATACAATAAGTTTACTTACTTGCTAACTTCTACCTTAAATATGGCACTTTCTTGTATTTATGTTTTGTTCGCCCAAGTACACTCTCAATATTCATAAAATTGAAGTAACAGACAAGCTAACAAACTAGCTATCTCAGTAACCAATTATTATCTACTCCAGCGTAAATCGCTGCTTTTACACTGCTCAAATGCTACAAATTCTTATACTTTTAAGAAAATTCCAGACATTAAATCATGCTCTCATTATGGAAAGTGAATACTCCCTCTGGTGAAAAAAATAATAATTTTTTTTTAAAGCATAACTTACAATACTGACCCCTTCCTGGATTGTGAAGTTCACTGTACAATATTGTTAGATAAATGGAAACAATACTACGTTAAACTTAAACTACCATGATTAACAATAAAGTAACTCTTGACAACTAAAAGTATTGATATTCATAGACATTATGATCGTTAAATAAATGTGTAAAATACAACACATCCGAATTCTTGATTAGGAAAACGAAACTTTCTTTGCATATTTACTTTCCTAAGCTGTCCAATCACCAAATCATTTTTGTAGTAGTTTTTCCGTGGTGTGTGGCACAAACACGAGATGGCCTCTTGCTCTTTATGAAACTTATTGTTACTGAGGGAGTTTTCTTCGGGTATCTGGTCGAAGGAATCTGCTGGTGGTTCCATTCCTGATGATACTCTTGACGTGGTCTCAACAGAACGTTGGACTCTTTAGCAGGTTGATTTACCTTTGAAAAAGTTATATTACCTAGTTGCTTGTTCGTTTGCCGACGTATTTCCAAAGATGACTTTTGACTTGGATTGTCTGTCTTTCTGGATTCTATGAACCACATTATTTATATATTGACTACAACATATGATTTTTTCTCAACATTTATTAACTTTAAAGTTAGTCTTCTCTTGTATAGTGGGTTGTACAGTCATATTACCTCACTATGGTGAAATCCACTCTTATTAGTATTTACATAGTAGTGACTTTTCTCATCACTTGAGTAAAATTATTTATGACATCAATGTATTCTTTATTCTCACTGTGTACTCTTTCTATCAGCCAAAAAGGTAGTGGTGGAAATGACCCAGAGCTCGAGCTACACATAATTCATTTTGTATAAGACCTTTTTTCTCCAGAAGTCGTTGCCTTGCTACAAAAGACAATCACGTGTTCTTATCCATACTATACTTGTGATAAAACTGCTCCCACTGCAAAACCAATGTCACCTGTATTTATTATGAATGTATTTAAAACAGTTGGATATGCTAATACAGAAGTAGTACTGAGTTATTTCTTCAATTTGAGGAATGTCTGTTTATACCAAAGAGTCCAGAAAAACTTGTGTTTTTAGTAGTTTGTATAGATGACAAGTCACATTAGACAACAATTTAACAAAACAGTAACAGTAAAAGCACAGTGCAAGAAATCCTCTCAACTCATGTGTTGGCCAAGTATAAACAAATTAATTC
This sequence comes from Limulus polyphemus, assembly GCF_000517525.1. Lineage (NCBI taxonomy): Eukaryota > Metazoa > Arthropoda > Merostomata > Xiphosura > Limulidae > Limulus > Limulus polyphemus. The sequence goes on from NW_013672216.1 coordinate 12,107, forward strand.
TTGATTGAGTCAGTAAACCGTCCTTTTCCACTAACTGTGTGCTCCAGAGAACTCACCTATTTATGAAACAATTCGTGGGATTCATCTTGAGATTCTCTTTCCACTAGTATTACTGTCTTCTCATATATAATTATGACATCAAATTAGATTTGTACAACATTCCATGACAGTCCAGAGAAAACATATTTTGTTAGTTGTCCAAATATAGAAGATGAGTGTTTATTATCCAAACGGTAACAAAACAAATTACTATAACCAATTTCCTACAGTAGATACTCTCTTATCTGGACTTACTTTGTCGACTTGATTTTATGATTTGTTGTGTTCATTTCCCTAATGATGACATATATATTCTACAGGCCCACGAGATTTCAACTAACCATAATCATTTAGGATAGGCTGGAGTCTTTGGTTCTACCATGCCCTAGTCACTAAATGTAAACCGGTTCGTAATAAGGGTATTTCACTTTTGGTGAACTAATAACTGCCCTCCTTGTTGTCACTGAACATTCACGCTCTGGTGTTATAATTGTTGTGTAACACACTGGAAGTTCCTGGTCTTAGATTGTGTAAATGTTTGAAGAAAGTCCTTCACATCTATGTCTTTGCGTGAAGTCTATTTATTCCCAATATGCTCTTTTCCTCAACGTTAATTACCCACACCTGATGTTGTGTAAACGAACTTCCCACAGTTAGGTTGATTTCCAGCTTTTTCTGGCTGGAACTTTGTGAACACTTGCTATCCATAGCAGTCTAGTCTCTTGCTCCATCTTTGGGGTCAATTTCCCATGTTTCATTAACATATTATTTGTTTGTTTGTAATCATGCACAAAGCGACACAATGGGCTATTTGTGCTCTGCCCACCACGAGTTTCGAAACCCGTTGTAAGTCCGCAGACATACAGCTGTGCCGACTGGGGGGGGGGCTAACATATTGTACCTGTATAACTAGTATCAAGGAATACGTTGCAAGACTTTTCATCAATGTATCCATTGGCTTGTGGACTGGTTTAGTCAAATAATGAAGTTCTTATCTCAATTAGAATAGATGCAGTATCTCACCTGAACTCCATTTGTTATGTCCAGCTAGTTCCTGCTTTCCAATATCTGGTTATCTTTCTGTTGTTCCTTTGGTTTGTTTGGGCTCTGGAACTCATCTTCGTGGTTTATTATCATCAGGTGGTTCGCCATGTTCTCAGGTGTCCATGTTTTCCATATTTATAACACTGCACTTTGCTGTCATCCTTTGGGAGTGATTTCCATTTCTTACAGGCTTTATACAACAGTTTCTGGAAATATATACTTTAAGCTTCAGTTGAAACAGTTGGTTTGTTTCAGATATGTGTATAAAGCTATGCAAGGGCTATCTTTTCTGGCCATTCCTCATTTTTAAATGATAGACTTGAGTTAAGCACCCGATGCCAACTCTTCGGCTAAACTAATAGTGTAATTTGACGGCCACTCTTTTAATGCACACATGGTCTCAAAGTTTTGCAGCAACGGGACACAAATCGAAGATCCTATATTTGTTTCATCCATTTTGAGTAACCATTTGTCTAATTAATCCAGACATTAAGCCACGCACTTATCACACGAGGTGAAAACTCCCTCTGAAGACACGATACAAATGTTTAAGTTTTGAAAAAAATAAACTTAGTCTACAACACTATAAGTAGTTGTAAGCTGGACTAGAATATTTTTCTTTTTTCGTTTTATATTTTAACCCGTGACGAACAAATAGACAAATAATGCATTGTTTCATGTAAGAACTGACATGTCGAGTGTTAATCACAAAACTACAAAAATAGTTATCTTTTCTCAGCCTACCACGAGCATCTAAACACGATATTTTGTGTTATAAGCCCTCAGACGTATCACTGAGCCACCGGGAAGGGAGGGTTAGGCTTTCTAAGGATGTCATCAACTAATGATCATAAGTTTACTTCAGAATTGAAAACTGAGAATTAACGGGTTTAAACAAATACACTTTCAAACACGAAAGCCTTAAGCCTTTTTTTATAATATGTTTTATTGTTCTTGTTTATAACAACGGAAATTGGCAAGATTCTTAAAACTCTGCCAGGCAGCCTCTATAGGCTAATATCCATCTATTGTCATTTTCGCTTAGAAGTGTCAATATTGACTTCTCAACTAAATAAAGGTATAGAAATTGAACAATGTTCTACATAATTTATGTAAATTTTCTGAAAAAGTGAAAAAGGAGAAATATTCAGAAATACCCAAAACAAAATCCTTTTTACACTTCTGTTAAAATGTAGAAGTACAAGAACAACTAAAACAAAGCAGAATTCGAACCCGGGAAGCTATCTTTATTCAGTTTTATTGAAATAGAGATAAATATCAATATTATGTCCTAGATCTTAGATCGAGCGGTGGTATTTGAACACATAAAAGCACTAATCAGTGGCTAAATGTCAACATCTTGTACCGGGTCAATGAAACAGCTGTGAACCCGGGGAGGTTCTTTAACCAGTTGTTTCACATTTTTTTTCACATTATTCACTGTCTCCTGAATAGATATTTATAGTAAATAATATTTAATTCTAGATTTATCATTTTATACAAAATCTTATAAGTGTATCTCATAGTTAAAAGTCATTTTTGGTGACCTATTTATATAAAAATGTTACTTATTTATATATTTAATTGTTAACTTAGTTTGATGTTGTGACGATGTTTATCATTAAGAAAGAGCTATCTGTACTCTGCCCACGACGGGTATCGAAACTCGGTTTTTAGCGTTGTAAGTCCGCAGACATACATACATTTGTGCCACTGGGATGCTTCTACGTACCTTGAAAAATATATTGTAAAGTTTTTCTGATAACATTCAAATTTATGTAAAGAATTAGTAGCAAAAATTCGATGTGTAAAATTTGATATCTGTTTATTTAACACGTGCTTCTCTGCTCAATCAAGAATCAAGCTTAATTATTGGATAATTTTTGTGAAAAAGAGTCAGGTTTCGGAAGATTTTCTTCTGATTTTCTGCTTTTAGTGAAATATCAATCAAAGTAATCAGTTAAATAAATACAGTTTAAAATTACAACCTTTTTTTTATTCATACAATGAAAAACGTTTCATTTGAGCCAACATTCTCAAATACACGTTACGTCTTTCAGAGGACAGATTACACGAACATTACACAGTTTACACCTTCTATTCATTCATGTAATATCGTAATCCACATGTTTTTGAGACGAATAGAAGTGCTCTTGTCATCTACACTCTTGAAGATGACTCGTTGAGAAGCTTTGAAACATGTAGGTCAGTGTTTTTAACTGTATGTATTTATTTATGGTCCCCAGTGGCTCAGCGGTATGCCTGCCGACTTACAACGCTAAAAATCGGGGTTCGATACCTGTGGTGGGTAGATCACAGATAGCCCATTGTATAGCTTTATGCTTAACTTTAAACAAACAAACACAGTTATCTAAAAATTAATATTGTGGTGACATTTCCGAGTCCCAAACTAAGGCGCCTCACTGGCACAGTGGTATGTCTGCGGACTTACAACGCTAGAAACAGGGTTTCGATACCAGTGGTGGGCAGAGCACAGATAGCCAATTGTGTAACTTTGTGCAAAGAAACGAACAAAATTTATTTATGATTTTACACAAGTATCAAGGTGGCCAGGAGGTTAGGGGAGCTCGAATCGCAATCCGAGAATCGCGGGTTCGAATCCCCGCTCCACCAAACATGCTCGCCCTTTCAGCCGTGGAGGCGTTATAACGTAACGGTCAATCCCACTATTCGTTAGGATAAGAGAGTAGCCCAAGAGTTGGCGGTGGGTGGTGATGACTACCTGCCTTCCCTCTAGTCTTTCACTGCTAAATTAGGGACGGCTAGCGCAGATAGCCCTCATGTAGCTTTGCGCGAAATTAAAAAAAAATAATAAACCAAGAAATGTATCGAGGAAGAATTCTAAAATTAGTCACTTATTCGCTTTGATTGGTTAAAAATTGTAGGCTGAAATTTACTGGTGATTATACTTATCCGCAAAAAAAAAAATATTAAAAATAGGAATTCTGAATGCATGTAAAATATGTTTATACAGCCTTATAATATATTCAGTTCAACATATCGAGTGATAACTGTAAAATGAACGCCACAAGAACTACCGTTTTTATAGGCTTAGAGACTAAACTGATATCATTTTATCCATTTTCTGACAAAATAAATCTAGTCAAATAATCATTACTGTTCTCTACCTTCTTGAACGTTTATTAATTTTTCGTAAAAATGACGTGTATATATAAAAGAAATGTGCGATTCGTATTCCATTTCTTCGTTTGTGTGTCCCGAACTCATGCAAGTTATATAAAACACAACCATGAATGTTTGTGTTTGATCGTGATCAACGTAGTTATAGCTCAGTTACATGACTAGATCTTGTGTTATTAATACAAGACAGAACTTTGTGTTACAGTTACAGGACTAGGTTTTATGTTATTAATAGAAGACAGAACTTTGTGTTACAGTAACCGGACTAGGTTTTGTGTTAATAACACCACAGAACTTTGTGTTACAGTAACCGGACTAGGTTTTATGTTATTAATACAAGACAGAACTTTGTGTTATTAATTCAAGGCGAAACTTTGTGTTACAGTAACCGGACTAGGTTTTGTGTTAATAACACCACAGAACTTTGTGTTACAGTTACAGGACTAGGTTTTGTGTTACAGTAACCGGACTAGGTTTTATGTTACAGTAACCGGACTAGGTTTTGTGTTAATAACACCACAGAACTTTGTGTTACAGTTACAGGACTAGGTTTTATGTTATTGTTACATGAACTAGGCTATGTTATGGTTACAGGACTACATTTGATATTACAGTTGTGGATCTAAATTTTGTATTATAGTGCTACAACTATATTATGTGTTACAATTACAAAACTATCGTTGGTGTTAAGTGATAGGAATATATTGTGAGTTATTGTTACATGATAAATTTTGTGTTATGGTTACAGGACTAGCTTTGACGGTACTGTTATAGTTACGTGTTTGGACCTGGTATTATAATTGCTGGGCTAGATTTGCACTACTGTTGAATAGTCATATTTTGTTTTATACTTTAATACTTGATTTTGAGTTACGTGACTACACGTAAAGTAAATACTATAAGACCATGATGTTAAACGACGATAGGCCTGACTTTGAATGCTAACATGCTACAATTACCGAAGTTCTATTGGTTACGGTTAAATAATGATAGAATAGCGTGGTGGACAGAGTAATAATGTCGAACCTTGTGCAACTGTATGTGTGTAACAGTGAAATGTTTACTGCTGTGTAACAGTGAAATGTTTACTGCAAGACTCAGAAAGCGGGAGGAACCATTTCTGAAATTACAAATAATTCTTTCATTTGGATAATGCACTTTGCAGATAATATCAAATCAATAAAAGATCATCCAAGCTGGTGATTTCCAGATCAATCTAGAAGAACAGTCATAAAAATGATGATAATGATTGTTGTAACCCCTAATACAAAAAAGTCAGTCCAACATTCAGGCCGACCCGGCATGGCCAGGCGGTTAGGGTACTCGACTCGCAATCTGAGGGTCGAGGGTTCGAATCCCCGTCCCACCAAACATGCTCGCCCTTTCAGCCGT
>NW_013672216.1:18743-24446 GCF_000517525.1 Limulus polyphemus
GCTTTGCGCGAAATTCAAAAACAAACAAACAAACCAACATTCAGTTAACGAGTCCACACTACGACATGAAATGGTAAGAAAACACAAGCTGCTCAATCTCAGTTGCCGAAATATCCTGCACAAACCAATTCTATCATTATGCAGTAAATGTCTAACAGGTTTGTACAACCCTCCAAAACCGCTGGAACTACTGGATGTTTGTTTGTTAGTTTCTTTTTTTTTCTTTTCGTATGTGATTTATCCTATTTTTAATCCTACTTCATTTCCTGGTTAATATCATGTATGTATGTATGCACGAAAATAACAGAATTGTCAGAATCCATATTTGGACATTTCAAACTTGAATGCTGGTTCACGCGGCCGTAGACGTAGACTGAAGTCGCAAGAGATACGAGTCTACCCTAGTTAGACAAACTAACAGAAACGCTGCCCTATGGGTGGCTGTTTGTGTTAGTAATTGCTAATCGTAATGCCTCATTCAAAAACATTTTCTGATGCCAGAAAATAGTCATTCGTTCCCAGAAACCATTAAAACTATTTCAAAAATCAAAAAATAAAGAGGAAATCAACCCAAAGCGGGGCGAAGAGAAATCCAAATTTCTGAACACCCCTGGTTTTAAACCTAAATACCTACCACGACGACGAACGAACATTTTCTACAAAGAGATTTTTTTTGGGGGGGGGGAGTACTGCTCAGGAAAAAAAGTGTTCGGATTTGTGATCTTTAGTCATACGCAACTCATTGTTTACATCAATAAAGATATAATCAAACCCTCACGTACAGTTATTGTGACAATCGTGTTCTTGTTGTGAGGAGAGTACTTTTATTTAAAATTGTGTTCTATTATAAAGAAATGGTTGTTGCACATACCACAGTTATTTTTCCAGTTGTCTGAATCTTGAATACCCAAAGTGTGAATTTGTTATGAATTTTTGTTGGTGGTTCCATTCAATAGATGGTGCAGGAGTTTTAGTTATATAAATAGATAATGACATACACGCTACGTCCATTATAGTAAGATGAGGAATCAGAAAGTAACGCAGCCGTAGATGTAGATTGAAGTCGCAATGGATATATGAGTCTACGCTAGTTAGACGAATGAGGAAATCAGAAAGTAACGCGGCCGTAGACGTAGACTGAAATCGCGTGATACGAGTCTCCCGTAGTTAGACAAATAAGGAATCAGAACGTAACGCGGGAGGATGATAACAACACACATTAACATTAGTTAGACTGGGCTCGAAATGAATTTCTTGAATATAACTCCATCAGTAAAATCAAAAACAATAATGAGGAATGTGGATGTGTATCAAATCACTACTTATGCAGAGAGTTTCCCTAACATCTAAGATGGAAAATTTAGGATCTGCGCATAATTAGCATAATCACGTGACCATCTCAGTGATGTTTTTTGGGTTTTACAGACGTAGGTGATAAATCGTGGTAATCTTTTTTTTAACTTTAAAGATACATGAAAAACGTTGCGTGATTTATAAACAGTGAATTACTTATGAACAACCCCAGCTTTTAAATTGATTATTCAAATAACGTTTCATCTGTTTCTAACATCAGTTACGCCTTAGCCAGTTCAGTAGTTCATTACTTATTCAGGAGTTATTTGTTATTATAGAAACATTTTGACACATTCGAAAATATTTACAATGAACAACGCTTTGTCCGACATGTGTAAGTCACTCTTTACTATGGGCAAAGCGTTGTTTATATATACAGACCACCATAGTAAAGAGTGACTTACACATGTCCTGTATGTAAAGGAGATTAATTTGTGACTAATCCCAGTTATAACGTACTTAGGTAGTTGTTCTGGTCAGTATATACTAATCCCAGTTATAACGTACATTGGTAGTTGTTGTGGACAGTATATACTGATTCCAGTTGTAACATACATAGGTAGTTGTTGTGGACAGTATATACTGATCCCAGTTGTAACGTACTTAGGTAGTTGTTGTGGTCAGTATATACTAATCCCAGTTGTAACGTACATTGGTAGTTGCTGTGGACAGTATATATTGATGCCAGTTGTAACGTACATAAATAGTTGTTGTGAACAGTATATACTGATCCCAGTTGTAACGTACATAAGTAGTTGTTGTGGACAGTATACATTGATGCCAGTTGTAACTTACATAGTTAGTTGTTGTGGACAGTATAGACTGATACCGGTTGTTACGTAGTTTTCACGAATAAGACACCATTTTTCAGGTATCTACGTTTAGTCGCTGTGTTTATTAATACTATAGTTATGATGTAGTCGTGTTTATTAATACTATAGTCATGATGTAGTCGTGTTTATTAATACTATAGTCATGATGTAGTCGTGTTTATTAATACTATAGTTATGATGTAGTCGTGTTTATTAATACTATAGTCATGATGTAGTCGTGTTATTAATACTATAGTTATGATGTAGTCGTGTTTATTAATACTATAGTCATGATGTAGTCGTGTTTATTAATACTATAGTCATGATGTAGTCGTGTTTATTAATACTATAGTCATGATGTAGTCGTGTTTATTAATACTATAGTCATGATGAAGTCGTGTTTATTAATACTATAGTTACTATTACTTATAAGATAAAAACTGCATTGCTACGCCAACAGGGACGTGCATTGAAAACAATGACAAATGGCGTCTGGTAAATGTGAGTAGAATTAAAGATGTGACATTTTTCACGTCTACGATAAACTTGTCGTGAATGACAAACCCAGTAGTTGGCGAGACAAAGAAGGTTTTATATATATATATATATCTAGAGGTCCACTCCGTTTTTGTTTTTATCAATATTATACAAGAAAGTCATTTGTATTATTTCTCAAAGGAAGCCGTGTATTGAAGTTTGTTAATCCTTATTAGAATTAACAACCGAGAAGCATTTATGGTGATAAAAAAAATTTATAAAGCGTTTAACAAGCGAAGTACGAACTACCATAGACTATATATATATATTAAATCATGGTCCAAACACTAGTCAAAGACGTACACCTAAACACTTGTATTTCTCGTTTCTTGTAATATAAAAACATCACTGGGCGAATAGATTATTATATCAAATTTGAAAGACGTATACCAAATTATGACAAAGATTAAAAACAACGGAAGCCTCAACTGTTTCCTATTATAACTCTGTACGTGACCCTATTTGATGAATACGCTATCGTCTTTCTTGTTGTTTTTTTTAAAGTTTCACGTAAGTCCTTCAAAAAATGTTTAAGCAATATGAAATTAACTTTCCTAAACAATGAATTGGTGTTGTCCTGAAGCCATTAATACTAGTGAAATGTGAATGAGTTGCATCATTAGGAATCTCACTAATATACATGAATAGACTTTTTTTCCAGTTTAAGCCCTTTTACATCAGTGCCACCTGACTCTTTCAACTGTGAAAGTCTTATTTTTAAATAATCGAAATTAGAGGTAGACCGCAAGATTTTGATTTTCTCACGTAACCTCTACCAAAAGGCGACGAATTCCTGGAATCATGACGACAATCGCAAAGTTTGTGATTATGTAAAAACAAAGTGATCTTATCAACTAGATAATGATAAGATTTTAGCCTCATTATGATGAAAACATCCTTCCAGATCTACTCACTGCATACATGATTTTTTAAATGGACTTCATAGCCTAGACACGAATAAGCTACAGATTAGAAGAATCGTTCCGCTGCTTCAAGTAAAGTCAATATTTTCTCTACCAGTGACTTTTATGGCAGTGAAGCCAAACAAGAGAAACGTGATCAAGTCATGCCTCCCAGAGATACCTCATAAATGTTTCGTTTGTATTTTTTCGTCAAACATGCAAGTCTAGGGTGAAACGAAACGAGGATTCTGTGACGAGATGACAATCCTCTGATTCACATGCTTTCGTCTGTAGTCCTTTTTGGAAGTCAAGTTTTGAGAATAAATCCGATTGTTGGATTTTTCAAAGCTTAGAGTTGAAATTGATAAATAATTTTGAACACCGTCTGTTTTCTTAAAACGTTTCTATTTCGCCGATGTTGTTTGAAATCAGAGCACACGAAGAAACGAGATGTCAGATGTGTTCATATAAAGTTTAAACAATCCTAGAATTCCGGTTACAGTGTATACCACTAGTTTGAATGAACAATGTCACTTAAACATAAACTTCTCCACACACACACACACAAAAGAAAAGCCCCTGTTCATCTATTTTCACTGTCTGATAATACAGCCAGGCAAAGAATCCATAAACAAAGATACTGACATTTTCTGTAGGCTAGCCAACAGCCTTCGCCCACACAATACTTTTCATAAGATGCTTACGTCAGTTGATTCACCACAGCCGTATATAGGGAGTTTTCACACCTTGCTTGTGTAGGAATATCTGTGTTCACACTTCACTGGTTTCTATACATCTCCCAGCTGATAATCACGACGACGGTGTTAACGTTATTCGCTTATTTACTGTTGTTTCTTCCCTCTCAAACATGTAATTATTTAACAAGTACTTTCCGCGTAGTCTGAGACTAGGAGGAACATACCAATTTTTCAAACGTTTGGAACTTTTTTTTAAATATATATATATATATATACTCGTTTTTTGTTGTTGTTCTTGTTTTTACACATAAATAAGCTGTATAATCCATCGTATAATCCATCTTTCATTCTTTCAAATCCACATTTTTCACCTAAGTAAAATTTATCATTTCTATTTTTAACGAACAATTTAAATCAAACTAACCAACGGTTTCTCTTTTAACACTTCTGTGGATTCATTTCTGTGTTTTACAAAACTACGTAAATCCGAATGTCATTTCATCATTAAGGATCTCAGTTCTCGTTTTTAAGGTGTAACAAGTATCAACTGATGTTTATTACGTTTAATAAGTACCAAATACGCAACAAAGTTGAGCAGATGGTTCAAGTATTAAGATTTAATCAGCTTTTGTATAACAAGACCGTATTTATTTATTTCACCGATCGATGGATCTAGGGTTAGTATTCCTACTCTGGGCCCAGTTGCCTGAGCAATTACTTTGATAAATCTAACATATCAACTTTCTACAAAGACAAGAACATCATTTAACCCCCCTCCCCTCCTGTCACACCTCCGGAACTCCAAGTCGCTTCACCAACAAACCCTAAGTATGAGAAATGAGACCGTTTTTCATTCTGACGCACGTGCAGCACCAGCTAGCATGCGCAATATTCTCAAACGTCAGTCCTGCTTGCTTGTACAAAGCTGATACGGAGATTACTTCTAAGTTCAAACTTTTAAACTTTCTTTGATCTTTTTCCTCCAATAACCTTGCTATCATTTATAACCCGAGAGTTTAACAACACTGGTGAGTGACAGAATGAAGCCAAAACTATTCTTTCTCAATAGATACATCCCGGTAACTATAAGAGATTACCAACACCAATGAATGAAAAAACTATTATCTCCCAATGGAGAGTGTTCTGGTACTTTGAGCTGTTTCTGGTACTCTAATCTGTTTTGTTAATTTTGGCATTTTAAGCTGTTTCTGGTACTCTAATCTGTTTTGTTAATTTTGGCATTTTAAGCTGTTTCTGGTACTCTAATCTGTTTTGTTAATTTTGGCATTTTAAGCTGTTTCTGGTACTTTAAGTTGTTTTAATATTTTTTTACATTTTAAGCTGTTTCTGGTACTTTAAGTTATTTTAATAATTTTTTACATTTTAAGCTGTTAATTTTGG
>NW_013672216.1:25182-26607 GCF_000517525.1 Limulus polyphemus
AAGTTGTTTGATAATTATTTCATTTTAAGCTGTTTCTGGTACTTTAAGTTGTTTGATAATTATTTCATTTTAAGCTGTTTCTGGTACTTTAAGTTGTTTGATAATTATTTCATTTTAAGCTGTTTCTGGTGCTTTAAGTTGTTTGATAATTATTTCATTTTAAGCTGTTTCTGGTACTTTAAATCGTTTTGATAATTATTTCATTTTAAGCTGTTTCTGGTACTTTAAGTTGTTTGATAATTATTTCATTTTAAGCTGTTTCTGGTACTTTAAGTTGTTTGATAATTATTTCATTTTAAGCTGTTTCTGGTACTTTAAGTTGTTTGATAATTATTTCATTTTAAGTTGTTTCTGGTACTTTAAGTTGTTTTGTTAATTTTGGAATTTGACGCTGTTTCTGTTACTTTAAGTTGTTTTGATAATTTTGGCATTTTAAGTTGTTTCTGGTACTTTAAGTTGTTTTGTTAATTTTGGCACTTGACGCTGTTTCTGTTACTTTAAGTTGTTTTGATAATTTTGGCATTTTAAGCTGTTTCTGTTATACTCTTAAGTTGTTTTGATACTTTAAGTTGCTTGGGTGATTTGGACAGTTTTAGTACTTTAAGCTGTTTCTCGTACTCTAATCTGTTTGGTAGTTGACTAATACGTTTCATCAGATATTGCTGACTTGCTAAAATTTAAAGTCAAAACTAATGTTCGCGTAAATCTGTATTTTGGTGTTTCAGAACACTTTTTTTTCATTCCACAATATAATCGTTACTTTCTACAAGGCTGTGAACAATACTGGCTTTAAAAAAAATCGTGAGGGTTTAATCTATAAAATTAATTGGTTAAAGAAAGTAAGAAAGGGCTTATCTGTACCTGTAAGCCCACAGGACGAAAGTTTCCATGGGCATGTACACTATTGACTCGTGAAATTTTGATTTAGTAGTGATTCGTCGGTTGTGCTCTTTAGTTGAAGCATCTATACTGGACGAGAAAGATGGGGGATTGGGTCGATCGACGATTTTTGCTGGCATCAGCACGTGAATCGCGCGCGAGATGCAAGCTGTTGCCGCACGCTCGAGCGTGGTTAAAGATTTAGTGCCACCGTGTCTTGATATTTTTGTTGTTGTTTTTTCCCGTCATTCCAAGATTGGTGCTGAGTAAAAGTTTTTGCGTTGCAGCCGCTGTACAAAAGAAAATGTGGTACTAATTTCTGAGAACAACTTGTGTTCTTCTTTGTTTATATACTATTACATTATCTTTCAAAGTTGATGTTAACCCTACTGTCCAGTACTTCAAGTATACGATAACAAACTACAGTAAACTAGTGTACTCTAAACCGACCAATAGAAGTGATGATAATTAGAAAGATTATTCTTTAAAACTGTGAACAGAACGCTCGTTACTATTCTGTTTCAACTGATTTATTATTGGAGCCTC
>NW_013672216.1:27467-31698 GCF_000517525.1 Limulus polyphemus
AGGATAAGATAATGTGCAACTTTATACTTTAACAGTTCTAGAGTTATACAAAACCCGACCCAACAGGATAAGATAATGTGCAACTTTATACTTTAACAGTTCTAGAGTTATACAAAACCCGACCCAACAGGATAAGATAATGTACAACGTAATGTCTGGTATTATAGATAAGCTACTAACGTTTTCCAAAAGGAAAAAAATATATATATATTTATAGGAAGCAACAACACGTAGTGGCGATAATTATACTGCGTTTTATTCTAAGGAAAAACAAGAGAACCAGTGTGAGATCTCGTGCACGCTTCATAGCTCTGTAAACTTTTCGAACGTTTTTTTTTTCTTTTTCGCTGATGTTTGTCTTGAACACACAAATATTAGCTGGCGTAGTTTCATTCCACTCAAGCTCCAGTTGTCCGCAATCTCCTTAAAGGCGGGTCAACGAATGTGTTTATGTTCTGTAACTTCACTTCCTCCACTGTATCTAGAGTACCGTTTAACATGCCTTAACTCAGACGCTTTGTGTGATTATAGTTGCCAAGACATCAGTTTCTATGAGTGACTCAAAGCCAACGAAACCCCGAATCTTACGAAATCTTTTGTAATTTAAATATAATGTGTTTCAGTAAAACATCATCTATTGTTTATAGACTGTAGTGTTCGAAAAATTATTACTAATTGTATTTCCATAATGTTGAATATTAAAAGAATAACAAAAAACACGCACCCACTCTCTAGCTCTACTTCTTACGAGGTAAAACGTTCGCGAACATTTAAGCACAATTGGGAAGTAACTATAATTATGTGTTAGTAACTAAAGGTTATACATCTGTGAAGTAAACAGCATAAAATTTAACAGTTGGTTAAAAGTTTCTCAAATAAAATTATCTTTCCGTTCTATGTCTTGGTTTGTTTGTTTTGGAATTTCGCGCAAAGCTACACGAGGGCTATCTGCGCTAGCCTTCCATAATTTAGCAGTGTAAGACTAGAGGGAAGGCAACTAGTCATCACCACCCACCGCCAACTCTTGGGCTACTCTTGTACCAACGAATAGTGGGATTGACCGTCACATTATAACGCCCCCACGGCTGAAAGGGCGAGCATGTTTGGTGGGATGCGGATTTGAACCCGCGACCCTCAGATTGTGAGTCGAGCGCCTTATCCACCTGGCCATGCCGGGCACTATGTCTTGGAGAACGAGTATAGACTTGTATTTGTAATTATATTTTTTGTCTTTATGGCAAGGCTACTGAGGCAATCTGCCGCCGTCGCTAATTTTAAAATACCGACCAGAGAGAAGAAGGCAGCCAGTCAGTCAGTCAGTCAGCAGCGCCCGTCATCAACTCTTAAGGAATTGACTGTCACCCTTGTAAAGAAGTTAACATTACTTAAGAGATTTTTTTTCTCCTATGAGCGTTTCATGAAAGGTTTCATACCTGAAGAATCTTTGTAAATTACGTTCTAGCTTTAAGGTAGAAAAAACAACAACATAGGTATCTTAAGATAGAACTAAACATGGCCGTCGACTAAATAAAATATTTTTGAAACTGAAAAATCAAGAAATCTTGAGAAAAAAAAGAGAAGAAGGATATGTTACGTTTGTGATAACCAAAATAGTCACATAACATAATTGACAATTCGATCTGATTTAAAAAGACCCTATGTCATGTAAATTGATAATTACACTAATTACGTCGTAGTAAATCAATTCGCCTTGATATACACGTGAAATAATTATTATCAAAAAATCACTCCCCTAATCAATCAATGGATAAAGCATATCAATCACATTTATAAGTGTACAGAACATTCGCACGACTGGTGGATCAAACCGTATTATGCAAATTGATAATTATACAAATATATACCACTGTTACTCTTTTCACGTAATTGGTTGCTAAGGTAACACAATGGATAATGATAATTACAGGATCAAACTTTCGATTAAAATTATTACATCCAAACCATTGTTGACTGCAACCGGTAATGTGTACTGATAACATGCGTTAGAATATAAGATATTGTTGGTTGTAAAACGTAACGTGTTTATTCCACAGCTACATAATTCGGTGTAATATTACCCCGCTCAAGGGGCAATGGCTGAAGCACGTTAATTAAGCAATGTTTGTTAGAATCCGATATGAACGTTTTCAAATATTAAATGTTAGCCCTTAGACAGAGCGTTGATATAAATCAGGATTGGCCTTTTCAACCTGTTGAACGGTACCATGTGTACAACATATAGGGGGACTAAGACCCCTTAGAGTACAGATATAGCAATCCCTAATTTTGAACAGAGGCAAAACAGGTAGCCATCAGCATCAGCCGCCACTAGGGTTTTACCTACCTCTTTTAACCGAAAACGGGATTTACTACAATTTCTCGTCGTGTATCGAATCCTGGACCTTTTGTTATAAATCCATCCCGGCTAATCTAGGCCACGCCCAGCCCAATATATATAAACAATGACCAATTTGAGGGAAATATCTTAAGATCTATATTAAGTTCCAAGGTTAATACTTAAGATGAAACTTGAGAATTGTAAATAGTATTTCGTTATTTCTATCACAAAGCTGTCTTAGATATGTCATGGCTGGGATGTTAGTTTTTATTTCTTTTTTCAGATATCCGTGCAAAGATTTGTTTGTTTTTTAATATTCACACAAAGTTACCGAAGGACTAGCCGCCCCTAATTTTGAACTGATAGACTAGAGGGAAGACAGTTAATCAACACCCACCGCAAACATTTAGTGTTGTTTGTTTATTTGTAGTTAAGCACAAAGCTACACAATGGGTTATCCGTGCTGTGTCAACCACTAGTATCGAAACCTAGTGTTTAGCGTTATAAGCCCTCAGACTTACTGCTGAACCACTGGGGGCAACTCTTGTTTGACTGAATAGTTGGATTTGACCGTCACTCTTAGAACGCACCCACAACCATAAAATTCGGAACACGATTGTTCTTTTGTTGTTTTTTCTTCTTACAGTAATGATACGCGAACGATGTACCAGCCGATTCGTTGTCACGACAACCGCTGGGTCACGCTCAGAACCATGCCTAACAACGACTTAAGAAGTATCTCAAGAACACAATATAACGAGAATATGGGGGGGGGCCATCTATTTATGGGGTAAATTGAAGTTGGACACAGAGAGCTATAGACATATTAGTATTATATATATATTTTTTTTTTTACTTTTTCCGTAGATAAAAATCACATACAATAAAACATAAAAAAATAACTGTATATCTTTAATAGAAAGTAGCTGTTTCCAACGAAAATGGTCCCTCCAGTCTGCGGACTTGCAATGCTAGAAACCGGGTTTCGATACCCATGGTGGGCAGAGCACAGAGAACCCATTGTGCAGCTTTGTGCTTAACTTCAAACAAACAAACAAACCAGCGAAAATGTTATCATAGTATTCCAGCGGCATTGCCAGGAGTTCTGCTTCGATGTCAGCCAGTAGAATTAGCTTAAAAATATAAGTACGCGAAGCGTCTATGTAATATTTCTGCTTCTACGGTCGAAGACTTGCTGATATACAAATCTGTTGGTTAATAAGTTCGCATGGCTGGTGGATTAAATTGTCACGCGCGAAAGGTCTTTGGAGCGATGGTTCATTCGGTATGGTTTCAAACTTCATTACACATCTCGTGAAAAATTATCTTTTCGTTGCCTTTGATAGCTGAGTTACTTTCAATGATTATTACCCGGCGGGGGGTGTGGGAGGATGAAACGGAAAAATCTATTATAAGTTAAGACATTGGAATATGTTGGTTATTTAATGTTTTGAACGGAATCATAGTAAAATAATCATAAAGCCCCCCCCCCCACCTTAAACATTATCTTATTGTTAATGGACTTTACTTGTTATTTGCCAACTGTTTGCAGCTCCCTTAAGGGATCTGGAATTATTAACATGCACGTCATCTTATGTGCACGTGTGCTAAACGGCCTAGGATTTATATATATATCCGTCCCTAGTTTTGAACTATGACAAGAGAGAGATCAGCCAACAAGCAGCATCCGCCGCCATAGCTTAAATTGCAGAGTGTGTTTAACAGCATCACGTCTCGAACCCCGGACCTTTAGATCCGCTAACAACTAGGCCTAAACTTTAGGGGAGGCTCCAATAATAAATCAGTTGAAACAGAATAGTAACGAGCGTTCTGTTCACAGTTTTAAAGAATAATCTTTCTAATTATCATCACTTCTATTGGTCGGTTTAGAGT
>NW_013672216.1:32515-38956 GCF_000517525.1 Limulus polyphemus
CAGATAGCTCTCGAGTAGCTTTGCTAGAAATTCCAAATAAACCAGTATAGTGTAATATTTAAATGTTCACTTAAACACAGAACAGTTGATTGTTAGAAATTCCAAATAAACCAGTATAGTGTAATATTTAAATGTTCACTTAAACACAGAATAGTTGATTGCTAGAAATTCCAAATAAACCAGTATAGTGTAATATTTAAATGTTCACTTAAACACAGAACAGTTGATTTTATCTTCCAATCGCTGACCTTTGTGTTCTAAAAACTAATCACAACCCAGGTTTTTTGTTGTTGTTTTTGTCCGGATCATTGATAAAAATGCTCCTTTTAAACCTACATCATATAACTGAAGATCTGACACACTTTTGGTCCTTTTTTTCCTCTGTACTATTTTAATCAGGGCTAATTTAATGTTTAACATGGAAGTTAATTCCGTTGTTAATGCTGCAATAAGTTGGTGTGTTTTTTTTTGGGGGGGGGGGGATCGTCAAGTGTGGAATATTGTGATTGAAACAACTGTGCATGAAGTTTATTGTATCTTGTTTTTTACACTCTATGCAATCTGTTAAATAACAATGTAAAATTAATCCACCATTTGTTATTGTGAATTTATCACTTCTTCAAATTACAAAACAGTAAGTATTCCGTGTTTACTGAATCATTTGGTAGTAAATGTAATTTTCTGGATGATGATTTTCTAGCTGGTTACATTCGAAGTAAAAGATCAGTGTAAAATATTCTGACGTGGAAGTGGATAAAACATTTGCTTTCACGCCTGGTTCGAATTCCGATATTTCAAGATGATATGTATATACTTTTCTCTGTAGAAGTTTTCTAATTGCTATAACAACTGTGTGATTGATGACAAATAAAAGACTCTTAAGAAGAAAAACAAAGAATAAATGAAACAATGGATACTCCCCGGAAGTAGATTGGACAATGAATAGTCATTAGTACTAGATTAAACAATGGACTATCCCTGGTAGTAAATTGAACAATGGATACTCCTTAGTAATAGATTAAACAATGGACTATCCCTGGTAGTAGATTGAACAATGGATACTCCTTAGTAGTAGATTAAACAATGGATTATCCCTGGCAATAGACTGAATAATGGATACTCCTTAGTAGTAGATTAAACAATGGACTATCCCTGGTAGTAGATTGAACAATGGATACTCCTTAGTAGTAGATTAAACAATGGACTATCCCTTGCAGTAGACTGAACAATGAATACTCCTTAGTAGTAGATTAAACAATGGATACTTCCTGGAAGTAGATTGAACAATGGATACTCCTTAGTAGTAGATTAAACAATGGATACTTCCTGGAAGTAGATTGAACAATGGATACTCCTTAGTAGTAGATTAAACAATGGATACTTCCTGGAAGTAGATTGAACAATGGATACTCCTTAGTAGTAGATTAAACAATGGATACTTCCTGGAAGTAGATTGAACAATGGATACTCCTTAGTAGTAGATTAAACAATAGACTATCCTTGGCAGTAGATTGAACAATGGATACTCCTTAGTACTAGATTGAACAATGAATACTCCCTGGCAGTAAATTAAATAATGGATACTCCTTAGTAGTAGATAAAACAATACATACTCTCAAACAGAATATTAAACAGTGGATACTTCCGAGCAGTACTAAGATAACAATTAGTAAAACAGTACATTTCCTGTGCTAATGTTTTGTAATATATTGTACGTGCTCTTCAAAATGTCATTTTTAAATAATATGAGCCATATAAACTGACCATTGTGGTATACGTATTACGTACGCATTTAACACACGCTTTAACCTACTTATACGTGGCCCGATCGACGAGAAATATCACACCAACCATTTTATGTTTTTATATCTCATTAAGTTTCTGTCTAGCTAATTTCTATTACTGTACTCACGTTAACATCAACTCACAACTCAACTTTAATCACGTTAACATCAAATCACAACTCAAATGTAATCACGTTAACATCAACTCACAACTCAACTGTAATCACGTTAACATCAACTCACAACTCAATTTTCATGTTACCCATATATCAAACTTAGATGACCAACGTAACTACACTTTACATCCAGCTTTAACTGTAATTATCCGTAGAACATTTACAGCGGGAATTGTAATTATTGTAAGATACTATTCTTTATATATATATATGTCTAATGAAATTATACACTTTGCCTTGAATCTAACTAAAATGTGATGCACATTGCCTCCGTGTTTGTAATCAAAGGGTTAAAACGTCTAATTAGGACTTAGTCTTTGTGCGTCGATGTCGTTACTGTCAAACTGTGTTTCAGTATGACGTAAACAGTCGCGCTTGCGCATTAGGACTTAACACCGTTATGTAATTCTACATGTGAAGACGTAACGTAGACGGTGGAAAAGGTCAGCGTGGACAGAGTGAAAACCTTTTTCACCCATCTAGTAACACCAAAATGACCACTGAAATACATAAAAAAAATTAAGAGGCGGGTGGCTTAACTTAATTGGGGTTAATACATTTGCCCTTACTATCAGTCTGTTATGTCCCCCTGGTGGGATCAACGATAAATTTGCGGATTTATACCGAATCGATTCCACGCCATGAAAAAAAACGTAAGATAGCCCTCTGTGTACTTTTGTGCTGAAACCAAACAGTTTATTATATTCAATTAAAGTTATTGGTCATTCTGTACCAGTAATTTATTGATTTTTTTTTTATCACAGATAGAAGACGCAATGCTTATGTTCGATAAACAGACCAATCGGCATAGAGGTAAGTCTTATTTTTTTCGTTGCTGTAGTTTTCAAACAAACCAATGAACATAGAAGTAAGTGAGTCTGTTTTTCTTCACGTGTTTTTAAGAGTGATTTTATTATGTGTTTTTATGTTTGTTGTGAGCTGATAATACTCGTTCCTTTTAAGGTTAACATTGTTGCCCGTTGTGAATTGATAGTACTCGTTCCTTTTAAGGTAAACATTGTTGCCCGTTGTGAACTGATATTACCCGTTATTTTTTTGATATAAACATTGTTGCCCGTTGTGAACTGATATTACTCGTTCCTTCTGACATAAACATTGTTGCTCGTTGTGAACTGATATTACTCGTTCCTTTTGACATGAACATTGTTGCCCGTTGTGAACTGATATTACTTGTTCCTTTTAACATAAACATTGTTGCCTGTTGTGAACTGATATTACTTGTTCCTTTTGACATAAACATTGTTGCCCGTTGTGAACTGATATTACTGTTCCTTTTGACATAAACATTGTTGCCCGTTGTGAACTGATATTACTCGTTCCTTTTAACATAAACATTGTTGCCTGTTGTGAACTGATATTACTTGTTCCTTTTGACATAAACATTGTTGCCCGTTGTGAACTGATATTACTCGTTCCTTTAACGTTGTGAACTGATATTACTTGTTCCTTTTGACATAAACATTGTTGCCCGTTGTGAACTAATATTACTCGTTCCTTTTGACATAAACATTGTTGCCCGTTATGAACTGATATTAATCGTTCCTTATAACATAAACAATGTTGCCCGTAGCTTTAAGGGGGGGGGGGTGAATTGACAAAACTTACCGATATCATTTATGTTTATGGATGAAACTAATTCATATTTTTCAAAAATTACATACATATATTCTTATCATGGGCATTTGTAAAAGAGGATTAGAAATTCCGTACTGACTGGACATCGATATGTCATCTCTGTCTGAAAGGTTGACAGTTATATTTATCCAAGTCAAAATGATGATAACTTTATATGTAATCTACTAGATATAGTCTTGTGAGACCTAAATTTCGTAATTTCACGTTTTACAGTATTTCCATAAAACTTAAGTTGAACTCGGCGGTACGTTTAGAGCAGAAACTGTGCTTATAGGAAGCATCCAATTCATCACACCTTTGCGATATGTCCAGTCAGACTTTGTAGAGCTGCAATTTTTTCGAAACATAAGCACACTACGATGTTGTTTCACTTGAAGGTAGCAACAATATGTTTTGGTATATTTATATTTTTTATGCGTTTATAAGGAATAATGACATCAGGTTTCTTTATGCTCATAGTCTAGTGATAACAAAATATACATATATATAAATTAATAGCGGTAAATCTGGTACATCAACTGTTATGGTGCATAACGTCTTAAACCACTGCCGACTTGGCCTTTCGCATTATACCAATGTACGCATTCGAGGTGCTATTATTGTGATGTAATGTCACAAAAACTACTGAAAAGAACGTGTATTTTTACATGACTTTAGGAACTTCAAGTATAATTGTGTAACAACGCCTGAATGGTGTATTCTTGTATATTTGATGTTTACGTTGTCCTAGTTCAGCCGAGTATTGTGTTATTTTCGATAAATGCAATTAGTTATGAATTAATCGACTCTTTCATTCATCTGCCCTAATATATATATATATATAAATATTTCTGTGTACAACACTGTTCCACCAAGGGTGAAAGCAAAGGAAAATATGTTATGTCAACCACATTACATCTGCCATACCCAATACCGAGGATCTAAGCCAGTAGTGATCTAAGCGCTATATATATATCATCAATTTTCACGAACGGCTACTATTATGGTGTGAACCAGATTAAGTAGTGAACTATAATTATTATTATTATTACCGAAGTGATTTACCAATCGGATTTGTACGGTTAGAATTAATGACACAACATTGTTTATTATTATTGTTCAGCCGTGGGAGCGTTATAATGTGATGGTCAATCCCACTATCCGTTGGTAAAAGAGTAGCCCAAGAGTTGGCGGTTGGTGGTGACGACTAGCTGCCTTCCCTCTAGTCTTACACTGCTAAATTAAGGACGGCTAGCGCAGATAGCCCTCGTGTAGCTTTGCGCGAAATTCAAAACAAACAAAACAAATTGACCTAAGAAAACAGTGCGATGAAGAAATTAATGTCTGTTTTTCTTGAGAAAACTGGCCAAAGAAACTGAAATCTCAACAATCCCGTCCGATCAAGTACCTCCCAAATTCCTTGATGAAATTCCTGTGAGAATTTATGCCTTTTGTCTGCACTTGCAAAATTGTAGACTAAGATATTAAGCGGTTTATGGAAAGTTACACAAATATCGGTAATAGCGTGCGTACTGCCCAACTGATGAAATAACGCATGTTAATCTTAATAAATAAGAACCTAAGAACAGTATGTTTAATTAGCTACACTACTTACCGGTTTGATTTTTAGTTACGAGCTTTGTAGGTAGCTTGCGTTAATCAGAAATTAATTAACATGGCTATTCTCCAAAGAGGCCTAATCTCACTGAAACATTAATATAAGACCGTTGTTAAGAAGCAGGGGAATCAAATGGTGTATATGACCTTTGATGCGTATGTGTGCGGGACTGTCATCTATATATATATATATATAAAGCACAAACATCTGTTTGTCCCTTACCTCACTACTCCTAGGTCATTGGGCCAATATCAACCAATCTTTGTGGGATGATAGTTTGGAACAAGGGGCGTGTTAATGTGGGGTTCACAACCCCTCAACCACATTATTGATGTTATTGAGCATATATTATCTTTGAGTTAAGTTAAAGTTAACTACATTCATATAAAGCACCACTTTCTTACATCAAACAAAAAACTTTCCGTCCCCTGGTGGGACAGCGGTAAGTCTTAGGATTTACAAAATTAAAATCAGGGGTCCGATTCCCCTCGGTGGACACAGTAAATAGCTCGATGTGGCTTTGCTATAAGAAAACACACACACACACATATTACGTTTTCTATAACACAACATACACACAGAGTGGGGGGAAGGGTACACAAACGTCTTGTACATATCGGAGAGTGCAATAGCACTCTCTGTGAAGGAATGCAATGGGGGGGGGGATGGCCGCCACTATTGCAATAATACATAAACTCAGGTGAAGTTGATACGAGAGCAGCCACCATAACGCTGATATAAAGAGCCATTATTTGAGTTATATCCACTTCCTACTTTGACTTATGACCTTACAACTTCATACCGCAACACACTTCTGTGGCCAATGACCGTCAATTAAGTAAGAACATGAAACACTGTAGAAGGACACTAAGTGTTGAAAGTGGGTAACAGAAAGCACCCCTACCGCCACTACTATGGCCGCTACCTCTTCCTACAAAGTCACCCTGACCAGTGTATACTATGTTTTAACAATACGCATATTGAGTTCTTAAAGATTATACAAAACTTTCAGTGAAGTAATAATGAATATTGTAATAATATGTTATAAATAAACTGTGTAAAAGTTCGGATTTTTGTGTTATTTATCATAGCATCCACCCTCCACATTTTTTATAGTTCACAACCATTATGACGTGGCAAGTACTACCACCCTCCACCCGATAGTATACCCTAACCTCACATTTCATAGCTAACTGAAGTATATTGATTTTGCAAAATCAAACTTGAC
>NW_013672216.1:39158-46015 GCF_000517525.1 Limulus polyphemus
GACCGTCAATTAAGTAAGAACATGAAACACTGTAGAAGGACACTAAGTGTTGAAAGTGGGTAACAGAAAGCACCCCTACCGCCACTACTATGGCCGCTACCTCTTCCTACAAAGTCACACAGCGTATACTATGTTTTAACAATACGCATATTGAGTTCTTAAAGATTATACAAAACTTTCAGCGAAGTAATAATGAATACTGTAATAATATCTTATTTTATAAATAAATTGTGTAAAAGTTCGGATTTTTGTGTTATTTATCATAGCATCCACCCTCCACATTTTTTATAGTTCACAACCATTATGACGTGGCAAGTACTACCACCCTCCACCCGATAGTATACCCTAACCTCACATTTCATAGCTAACTGAAGTATATTGATTTTGCAAAATCAAACTTGACCAACAAAGAGGCAGAAAAGTGCAGTCGGAGACAGTCAAACGTCAGTGAATTCCTTTGTGAGCCAATCAAAATTAAGATCATTCACGAAATGAATTCGTGGCGTATTCATAGAATAATTATTGGTAAAAATCAGTTAGATTAACAACTTCTAATATATAGAAAATCCGGTACGTCTTGGTAACGCTACGTTCCAACAATGGCCTTTATGTCATGTTGCTTAGCAACAAAAGTATAATCTAATATTGTTGTAAGTCTATGTACTTTGTCTGACGCAAATTGTAGTTTATTATCAGACATTTCTATAAACGTAAATAAAATCATGACCTATATCTCTATTTAACTGGATTAATGAACCTGTAGGATATCGATAGCGCTTGACGAAGCTGTATTAGCAAAATATTGAACTAATAAAGTTACATTCTGGAGATGTAGGTAGTGATTTCATTTACGTTTATAGAAAACTGGAAAAAATATTTGTTGATTAAAGAGGTTTGTTTTTTTATTAAAAACGTCGGTGAGATAACGGAAAATAGCTAAATTCAGAAACTAAATTTAAGTTTGAAATTGAATCGATATTTTTATTTTCATGATAAATCTTATGCACTTGGCTCTAGACCAGGTGGTCCCACACTACGTCTTTACTTTAGGCTTATTATACCAACACTCACTACACTTATAAGGTTTCACGTCACACACACACACACACACACACCTCACCGCTCCCTTGGATCCCTATCACTAAAATCGTAATGGGCAGACAGTAATCGAACTATTCTATCTAAATAAATGCATTTTGACTTTTATGACTCCTCCTATTTCTGGCTTTCATGACTCCTCCTAATACTGGCTTTTATGACTCATCCTATTTCGAGCATGACGTGACGTGACACACACTGGCTTTTATATAGGTTAGATACTCTAATAAAGCTCGTTTATTGTAATATTGTTGCCTGTATTTATGTACCATTAAATCGTCATAGTGTGACGTAACTATATGAATGTAACAATATACTCGGGATATTTATTTGTTATTGCATTTTACAAACAGTATTTCTACCGTGCTGTTATGCACATGTATATGTAATCAAATTATTCCCGATGTTGTTAGTATTATATAGTGGATCCCTACCAAGTAGTAAAACTCTAAGTGGTATTAACTAGTTTACGAAGTTTAGTAGTTATTGTTGTCATCGAGAGTCTTCTACGTAAAACGAAAAACATGTACTGTATACATTATTTTTTTGAAATGTTAAAATCCCAAGATTCTTATACTTAAGATTAAATGTCAATGATCGCAATATCTAAGAATTATCTTATGTCATTGTTCGTCATTCTAATGTAATCCATATTAAATATTCGTAGTATTCACAGATTGAGATGTGTGAACAAGAACAGTGTAATTTAATGTTAACGTGACGTTCAAAAGTATTAAGTCACGTGAGAACTAGCAGTTTACCAAACTCCCTCTTGAGGGCGCCACTAACTAGTCTTCTAAACTCCTCAGTATGCTGTCACTATTTCTTGTCTTGTCTAAGCGAATAGTTTCGTTGAAGAAATTTTGGATATCTACAATCCTGACGGGGCGTCACAGAAGATGGATGTGGTCCACCGATCTTTAGACACGCTAATCTCGCGCCATGAACGCGATGACTGGTGAATGGCGCGAGCTATGTTGTGCATATGTTTCTTCTGGCATATGAGAGCGTTATCTCGTGGTGTTAAGTCTGTTTTATTTTTCCATATAATCTAGCGTAGTTTCTGGAGAATAAACTGAAATCCCGATATATATATATAAAAAGGCTTATGTGCCTTGCGATTGACATGTGAGGAATTTCAACAATAGTGTCACAAATACTCCATCCACGTGTTGTTGTTATTCTGTCAAGATTGACAGTGGATGTGTAATCCTGCATTTCTTACACAAGTTGTACCATGTCGACTTATTTGATTTAAAAACAGCGGAACTGAAAGTGTAGGACTTACACTGTGATATCGATAGATCAAGAGCACTTCGTTCTAAGCACTTCTTAATAGATAAATAACAGTAACTCTTCCTCTGTCGGTTTTGACCTGCGATCGTTTCTTAAGAGGTTACACATGCGCAGTTCAAATTCTTCCAACCCGAATTCTTGGTGACGTAATCATTAAAATTTGCATTTTTCAATAAGTCTAACAAACTTGTTGAGGATTGAACATAACTTTGACCTTTCTGGAATGATCTGGTTATCTCCTGTACTTCATTGATAGTGTATTCTCTTTAGAGAAACAGTTATTATATAGAACATAACTTTGACCTTTCTGGAATGATCTGGTTAGATCCTGTCCTTTATTGATAATGTATTCTCTTTAGAGAAACAGTTATTATATAGAACATAACTTTGACCTTTCTGGAATGATCTGGTTAGATCCTGTCCTTTATTGATAGTGTATTCCTTTTAAAGAAACAGTTATTATATAGACCATAACTTTGACCTTTCTGGAATGATCTGGTTAGATCCTGTCCTTTATTGATAATGTATTCTCTTTAGAGAAACAGTTATTATATAGAACATAACTTTGACCTTTCTGGAATGATCTGGTTAGATCCTGTCCTTTATTGATAATGTATTCTCTGTAGAGAAACAGTTATTATAAATTCTAATTAACTTCATTCGTTTCAGGTTTTGTATTCAAATTCCAAACACCTATTAATCTTTCAAACTGATTACATTTAATTTATATCACTAAAACAAACAAAAAATAAACAATTAATCACGTGGTTGTGTTAAAAGCTCTGACACAACGTCGTTTCTCAAACAATCAAGTATCTTGCTATTTTCTGTTTAACTTCATATAGTGGTTTTTAGATTAAAGCATGTTATCGTTAATTTTTAAAGGGTAACAGTTGCCATAATTTACCAATTAATCCTACTCCTAAATATATATATTTAGTTATGGTTTTTATGATAAGACAGAAATATTCATTCTAATCGCGTCTGTTTGTCATAATAACAGAAATAATTCTAATAATATTTATCGTCGCTTTGATATTTGTTTGCATTCCACACACACACACACACGACTTTTACAGATTGTAGAATAGAATAGCGGTATCCTGTACATATAATTTAATGACGTCTTAGCGTGACTCTTATAAGTTTGCACCTAGAACAGAACTATTAACGCTACTGTATACACCACAATAGCAAGATATAAACCTGCCTCCGTCATAGCCACGGTAAGCTGTTAAAAGTCATAACGACATATTTACACGAGGCGGCAGAAAAATGTGTTACAGCTGTAATAACTCTTTCGATTGCTAGACTTCACAATCCGAACAGAACCTTGAGGTCGTAGTTTATGTTCACGGTGTGTTATTTCCATTTCATTTAATACATATATATATTTTTTCATCCAGTGAATTTATTATAAAACGAAACTCCTCCTTCATAGCCTTGGTGAATATAAGGCCTAACACATGTACCGTACGTATGACGCGTAATAGATGCATGCAGCAGGCTTAAAAAACGCCTACCTTTATAGGTGGAGTAGTGCTTCTAATAGCGTAAAGAAATTGTTTGAAATTGATTCTGACCCTGCTCGCCACAGTTTCGGTTTGTACTTGCTCGAATTGCTTCACCCATAAGTATGTGTTTCTACTCCCCACTGATCGTCTAGCGTGTGTGTGTTAAATAGAACACTAGAGAAATGTATCTTTCGATCTGAGTCCACGAGCTTCACCCATAAGTATGTGTTTCTACTCCCCACTGATCGTCTAGCGTGTGTGTGTTAAATAGAACACACGAATCAAATAGTAGAAGAAACGTCAAAATTGATAGATAATTATGATGAATACGACGTGAAAATATGAAGAACAAATTATTAGGAAGTTTAA
The DNA here is from genome assembly GCF_000517525.1 of Limulus polyphemus. NCBI lineage: Eukaryota > Metazoa > Arthropoda > Merostomata > Xiphosura > Limulidae > Limulus > Limulus polyphemus. The sequence goes on from NW_013672216.1 coordinate 43,436, forward strand.
AAACTCATAAGTTCATTGCCTCAAACGTTTTCATCCTGTCTATATGGTTAAATCAAATAAGACTGATAATTTACTTTATTCGTTCATAAATGTCCCCCAATTGGTCAGCGGTTCACGAACCTGCAACGCTATAATCTGGGGTACGATTCCTTTTGGTGGACAGAGCGCAGGTAGCGTATTGTGTAGCTTTGAGGTAAAACAAACAAACGAAAAACTATTTTTTTATCCATAGTAATGCTTCTGGTTACCAAATGTTCAAAACGTAATATGGCTTCACTTCCGATGGCTCAGCGGTAAGTCTGGGGCTTATAACGATAAAAATCGGGTTTCGATATCCGTGGTTGACACGGCACAAATAGCCTATTGTGTAGCTTTGTGCTTAACTACAAACAAACCCTCTGATAGTTCAAGGGGTAAACTTAAAGGCTTATAACGCGACTAATCGGCGTTCGACACCTGTAGTGGGTACTGCATAAATAGCCCATTGTGTAGCTGTGCGCTAAAAACAAACAAACAAAAAAAAACTGAACGTTATTAATATTAAGAAATGAAAAATCGTCGCGAAACATTGACCCATAATCAAACCCTACAACCAAACAGCGGAAGGCGCGTAATGACCAACATCAAGGAAAGCTCAAGGCAAGGACACTCCCGACTAAGCTGTCGGCTCTATTATGAAGCCCAATGACGTAACGCACGTGACCTTCGATTCTGAGTATTCTAGGCACTCAAATATGGTATGCCTACATAACCCGTTTCGTGAAATGAGCGACTCTCTCTCTCACTAATTTAAAAACAGTAGAATATTAAAATAGATATGTATAACCTTGGTAAATTGTATAGTCAGTTCACAAATAAAATTACTCGTAAAATATTTACATATAAAAAAAACGTGTACGTTATGAAGGTGATTAGTACAGATTATTTCAACACATAACCTTTTTTTGTTTCTCCTCTTCATTCTCACTTAACAACATTAACCTCATTTATAAGTAAAGAAAATACATGCTTCTAATTTAACAAAATTGAAAAGAAAAAGTATTTCTCATATCAACTCCCGTAGGCGAGTCTGTTTCTTAGAAGAAAAAAAAAAAAAACCGGGAAGACACCGGTCTCCTCCATTTGGCATCAGTAGAAACTGACGTCAACACGTGGGCGATAATTACAGAGAAAGTATAGTTTTCTTTGCGAATTCCTTCGGAAATGTTTGTTTGTTCTTCTTAAAAGCTGGTTCCAATACACGTGACAGTTTGTGCTACGGTACAACTCATCTGGTGCTAACTTAAAGCACGTAACTGTAACCGTATATTACGTCTACTTCTTACTTGTTCCTTAAAGAACTTTATTGAGGTTTCATTGTTTTTACTCTTAGATGGCTTCCCACGATAACTTATTATGCGAATCAGCGACACCTACATGTTATTATTTTCTTAATCACTTTTTACTTACCGAGTCACCTTGGACAGAGGTCATACATTTTTCTTGAGGACGAGAGAGATACAGTTGTGACTTCATGACTTAATATCAGGTCCGTGGTATTTCAATAAAATAAGCCTCGTGTGAACTCTATTTTCAGAGTTCCTCTGTTTAAACTGATTTTGTTACACTACCAGCTCAGAATCAACCTACTTTTGTGTTTTCTGAAAATATTCCACACACTTTAAGTCGTAGGGATGGCGGGTGATAAACCGCTGCTGATTGGCTGCTTTCCCTCTGGTCAGTAGTTCAAAATTAGGAACTGTGGCAGATAGCCTGGGAAGCTTTGCCATAAATACAAACACTATCGTAATCCAGCCGGCCTGATGAGCCATGGTATTGATCGAAAGGCCTCGTCGGCACTGGATATAGTGCATTTGACTTGTTGTTATGCATTCTTCTTCACTTTCTCTCATAAGTTCTTGCCCCCCCCCCAGTGGCACAGCGGTATGTCTGCGGACTTACAACGCTAGAAACCGGGTTTCGATACTCGTGGTGGGCAGAGCACAGATAGCCCATTGAATATGGTAATACTTCTTCTAAACTGGTTGCCCTGATCTGGTGTGTGTCACTGTTTGAAAAGAACGAAATAAGGGGGAATTCACATCACGCGGATTCTCCACGTGAACCGGAAAATGTTAGCACGAGACAAATGATGGTAATGATGCTCGGTAATGCACTTGTTAGCCATCGCTAGATCTGACCATTAAACAAACTTAACATCAATCATATATATATATATATACGACCTATGGTTTTGTTTTTCTTTACTCACAGCTAATCGTGGAGTGTACTAGTACGCAGTATCAAAAAATGATTTTAGAGGCGTACTTAGTACAGGCATAAATAGCTTTGGTGTCAATTTATAAGCATTGAATATAGTTTTATATTTAAAATTCTTTCAAAAAGTATTATGTGTTAATTCAAAAAGGAATTTTAAAAGTCGTTATGGGTGGGGGAGTACTGTACTAATCCTTTAGGTATACTGGGTAAAGATATAATTACAGACCTGAGATTCCATGCCCTGTTACTGTCAAAAATGTATTTAAAAAATCGTACTCCGTCCTTAGGGACCCTCACTTAGTAAGACATTTTGAGTACTTG